>NW_017299806.1:332876-367827 GCF_001594075.2 Trachymyrmex cornetzi
CAGCCCCTTTCGCAAAGCACCCCCTAAGCCTGGTTAGGGGCGAAGGCGGCGAGCCGCGGAGGCCACAACACGACCGCCGTCCTCATTGGTCGACGCGCTTGCTCTGGGTGGGGCTCCGGAAAAATTGGAGGGGAGAAAAATCCCCCCTAAATAGCTGCGGCTACGGCTGCGAAAAACTAGAATCCGCTCAGCCGGCATCGAGTGCGCGTCGGATTGCTTTAACATTTTACCAGTTCGAGGGGTACGAAGGTGCAATCGAAACAGAACTTCAAATCAGGAGCACACAATGCTTCTTCACTGAAAGAGAGAGAAAGAGAGAAGCGGAAAGAGATATGTGTGTTTACTGTTATTCGTTCGAATGTGATAGTGAATAACAAAGAACAACAGTGACCGATCGTGTTCATCAAAACAGTGTTTGCACATAGGAGTTTGATTTGATAATTTGAATTGATAGTTTGAATAAATAACATTAAAAATTACGCCTTTTAATCTTGGCGCCGAATTCAAAAAAATGCATCTGCGGGATGGTCCGTCGGGTGCGGGAGAGCCCTTTCGATCAATCCACGAAACTGCTCGAAGATTTCATGGGGATTTGGTAACGACAGGAAGCCCCACTATCATGTGCAGCTCGTTACCCTCTCACTGGAGATCAAACAAGTCTCTTCCGGTAGCATTCAAGGTCATAGCTCTCGACGAAGTTGCGGATGGCACCCAAGTTACCATTAAGGCTGGCAACGACGAAAACTGTTGTGGCGAATTAAGGAATTGCACAGCAGTCATGAAGAGTCAGGTCGCCAAGTTCAACGATCTTAGATTCGTCGGTCGCAGTGGAAGAGGTAAGCTAGGAAGAATTGATATATTCGCACATATACGACTTCCTCAAGTATCCACAAAATTTTAAGCGAGCACACTTCGCTTTCGTGTTTACAGGAAAATCATTTACTCTAACGATCCAGGTCAACACAATACCGTACCAAGTAGCCACGTACGCCAAAGCTATCAAGGTTACAGTAGACGGACCACGCGAACCAAGGTCCAAGTCGAGTAAGTCGATATACAAGCAATGACATATTTAACTTTATCGTATTATTAGTAACTTGCGATAGTTGTTGTTGAAAAACAGAGTCAAAACATGAAAGTATAAACGCGCGAATTAATAATAACGTACAATACCGAATACAATACCTATTGTAGAATTTAAGTTTAGAATAAAACACATGCGATACAGAGATTAATTTAGAGTTTTGAGAATTGTAAAAATGATAGAGCGTGAATCGTATTCGAAATAAATCGCATTGAAAATTTCTTCGCATCAATTCGCAAGAAAATATACAGTAATGACGAAATGGAATTCGACAGTCCGACGAGGGGGTGGGATTCGGATATGATATTGTTAGAAGAGGGGGGTGGTATTCAACCGACGGGTCCGAAAGTCGTCGGAAGCTCCGTGACCACCGCGGAATCCGCAAACGGGCGTCGGAGCCTCGCGGGCGTTTAATAATCCGGCGTATATCTGGTGGACCTCAAACCGCGAGGTGGTGGCGGTGCCGCTGAACGGTGCCGAGCCCTCGACACCGAGCGTCGGCTCGCACGTGCACGGGCGAGCGCGCGCACATGCACGCCGCGCAAGAGCACATGCAGCATACACACGCACACGCAGATCGACGTACACACGGACACACCGGGACCTGGCATCGTGTCAAGCCGCGAGAACGAGGTCTTCGTCGGCGGTATGCTCTTTAGCTGCTGCGTTTATTTTCCCGAAAAACGCCGCCGCGCCCCGCCGGTCGTCGTCGTCGTCGTCGTCGTGCAGCCTACTATAAAGCCCGTACCAGACTACCAACTCCGCTGTAGGTCGAGCCGACCGCTGATTCTGATTGCCAACCCATAATAGACCGATAACAATGAGGTTGACTCATTATAATTAGTTCATTATAGGTCGGCAGTCAGAGTTGACAGAGTTAAACCAGAAACACATGGGCCGGTATTCATAATCGATTCTTATTTTTAAATCAAATGAAGTAATGTTTTGAGATGCTAATGCGGCATTGTGATTGGCTTATGGCATCTTAAGACGGTCTGAAATATAACAAGTTTTCTGCAATAAGCCTATTTATTAACTAAGCTTAAGAGATTTCCTACAATAAACTATTAGTAATAAATCATAAGTCAAACACTAGAAATGGACCGTAGTCGATTATTCTTTTCACAATCGACTGTGATTAATCAATTTCTCACGGGTTAAGACTTGAAGCTTAGGTAATATAGAAGGTTCGTTAACTGTAAGAATCAACTGTGAGTACTAGGTAAAGAAACACATAAAGCAGTAAGTGAATTGGGCAATCACAATAGAAAATGTAAAGTAATAATTACATTGGCAATGGCCTTACATTCTATTGTGATTGGCTAATTTGTTTATTACTTACCCCCTATTGCTTTACATTTTTTTACGTGTCATGGACTTCAGTAGTCTGATAGGGGCTGAAGTGAGACTGTTTATTGGTCGGCACCCGGGGAAAGAAACCAGAAGGAGAGACGCGGAGGATACTAACTGGCGGCGGCGAAGGCGACGGGGAAAGATAGAACGCCTGCAAAAGAAGCCGCGTTTACGCGTTTGTTTATCGCACCGCATATGGCGGTAGCATGTGCCGCGCCACGAAAACCCGCGCCACGTCGTAATAACGGATTTTATGCCACGCTCGTATAAACAGAGATACACTAGCTGCTCCTCCGGATCACCCGGGGAGAAGCGCCGTTAATCGTCGCTTTTATAGATCTTGGGTGGCCGAGTTCCTTCTTCCTAGCGTTTGTCAGTTCGTTAGCGATCACAGAGATTTCATTCTTCGAATAGTAAGATCCTCTTGTAACGGCTTTACATGTCTCCTTATTTCTCGCAAATTTTATAACGCACAGCCCACAATATAGACTGCGAGAGAATTTGGTGGATCGTAAAACTCCAAATGTTAGCCGAGAGCGCGTAGATCGAAAGAAACGATGAAATCTATTTTCAACGCTCGAATCTGGTCGTTAGCGCATGTTTATATAATCGAGCATCTCCGATTTATTTTACAGATTATCAGTATACCGCCGGTTTTCATGGACTTGGTTTACTCAGTCCCTGGTTGGATGCTACGTACTTCGGAACAGCCTGGACTTTACCGCATCATATGTTTAAAGGTAAAATATCGCGACGTCACTGCGTTCAGGAAAGAAAGAAAGGGAAAAAAAGTAGATTGAAGCGGGGGAAAAAATATTTCACACCTCTATGTATCGCGAACGTGTAAAAAAAAGTCTTAACAGAGAGTTCGCGTTCACGAGAGAATCCGTGTTATCGATTTCGTCGAGTTCGCGACGCCTGCCGATGATTCATACTCCGTGAGCTGGACCGAGGGGTGAGTCTGAGCTCTCTTTTCCCACAACGGACCCCTCTACGGTCCCCTCGTCCCGCTTTCCTGTAGCCGCGTACATCCCTTTCGTCGTTGAAACAACAATGCGACTTACTACTACATTCGCCCCCGCCGAACGAACGGCCGAGATTAACCGATTTTTTTTTTTTTCCTTAGGACCATCACCCCCCGAACTATTCAATACGTCCATCGCGCCAATGTTGCAATCGTATCCAGTAGTAGACTACATCACTACTAGTTATCACGATTACATGATACCGACAACCAATGCACACCCGATGTCACCGATCCTGCTTCCGGTGAGTCCGGAACACAGAGGAATGTCGCCTAAAACGTCACCCAAAACGTCGCCCAGAACGTCGCCCAAAACGTCACCCAGAACGTCGCCCAGTCCTAGCGAATCTGGTAGTGGCGAGTCCGTAACCGAAGAGGTTCGAAGTGCCTTCGTACCTCTTCGACACAACACCTTACCACCCACCACCTCCTCGTCATCATCGTCGCCAGACAGAAATCCTAAAAAACCAACCGAAGGCACGAGAAACGAATTGAAGGCACCCACCACGCTCATCTCCGAAGCGTACTCGCACAGGAGTCCGCCGCCGACGAAAATCTCACAGTCACCTGCGAAAGTCTGGAGGCCGTACTCGAAATCGTAGATCCAAGTAGCGCAAGAACGACGTCCCGAATATCTTGGAAGAAGGCTAGTGAAAATGTATACCCGTGGTGGTAGACGGGAAAGATAATGATTATTTCTTTATAAAAATTTGTTAAATTTCATTTTATAAGTTTTATGAATCAAAATTTTGTAATTTACGAATATGAATCAAAATTACAAGACGCGGAAAAAGTTTAAAAAAGTGATGCATTTATTAAAATTAAAATCATCAATTTTCTAAATAATTAGCTTTCGGATATTTTCGAGATGAGTCAAAGACTATACTCTTTGTCTACCATTGCGGATGCGTGTTTCAAGTTTTACAAATTCACGATGAATTTTATAAATTTTCTTGAAAAAAATTATAAAATTCTCTGAATTTTATAAATTTGGACAAATGTAATACGAACCTGTACATACACCGTGTACATAGTTCGTGGACAATAAAGTAGTTACAGAGAGATACAGATTTATCTACATTCTGTGTGTTCATGGAAAGTACGTATAAATGTGTAAGTGAATATATGAGTGAAAGAGGGGAGAGAGAAAGAGACCAAAAAAGACAGAGATATTGATACTATTTATAAGCCAGAGTTTTAATGTAAATAAGTAGTAGAAATGCAACGAGAGACGAATAAAATCGAAAAGATCCACGTAAGAAAATTTTAAACAGCCTGTTATATTTAATCACACCTTTTCAGCACACCTTTAAAGTTAAATTTAACGATCGATCACTATTATATCCTAAGAACGATCGATATCGTCGCGGGATCTATTCTCAAAAGTGTCAAAGAAGAAGTGTCGTCGCGTCGAACAGTCCAGGCATCGCGAATAGAAAGGAAAGAATATGAAAGAGAGCGGAACGTCGCACTTCGTGCTGCTGCAAGGGGAATCCATATTTTTTTGTCGCGATTTAAATCTGAATGGTCGTGCCGTCGCGCAATCGCTCTGTCTCTTTCGTGTGTGCGTAAGGGATCCCATACGGCGAACACAAGGGTGGAGAATGGTTTATATCGAGGGGAGTGCGTGAGATCTGTATTAGTACCTATAGGTTTGGGACATCAGCGGTTCTCAGATCCGTCGGAATAAATCTCGGTTAGAGGCTCAGATCAGTGATTCTTTGCGTAGAGCACGATCCGTGACGGATACGATTTTTCGCCAATAATTGCATTTAATTTCACTTGGCGCATAAAAACATGACGCAACCGCGGTTCGATAACGTACGGCTCATTCGACGAGATGTCGCATGACGCGAAATGTCCGTCGGGACTGTGCTGCATCACGCTGAAACACGACCTGGGGTAAGGGATAGTTTTTTTTCTGAATTGTTCCGGCCGTGTTTGTCAACTGGTGCACAGAGTACGAGCGCAGTTAATCTCGGTGACGTCGAATAACTCAATTCTCGCATTCCGGTTGCAGGTGCGACGTGTTACGCGCGTCTCCGATATATACCTTCGGATCGAAAACGCTGCAGCGAAAATTCGATACGCAGCTCTATGTAACATACTGGCAGCTATGTGTGTAAAATCTTGATCAGGCCGCCTTGATTAAAAATCGCGGATCGAATCCGCGCTGAAATTTCAAAAGTGACCGATCGATCGCGCAGCTTTCGGCGATCTCGTCGCTAGCTTTGCACCAAGCTTAATGGGATTAATCCCCGGCGAGAAAATGAGAACCGCGTTGACACCCCGTAACCGTGGGGCTGTTCGTTGACGAGTAGACAACGGAACCAAGCAACCATGAAGGGTCACCACATCAACCGAGGCGAGCCGATCCAAGCCAATCCGTCGCGCGAGCCAGCCGGCGCTAACTAATGTTTGCTCAAAGAATCGTCATGTATAATTGAGTCAGCCGCGGCATGGGATGGAAAAAATCAACGGGCGGACGTGCGGATCCCCGAGCTGAATAATCGACTTTCGGTGTATATACACAGACTTCCATTCGCGATTTTGAAACAAACCGCTCTTATTAGGCGAACCGTTTGGTATTTTATGTGCTGCAACGTCGTGCTATCGCGTTTGACCTCGCGATCTCACAATTAGTATAAACGGAGGGAAAATTAATATTTTTCGAGATAACTACGTTAATTGCAGCAACAAAATTTACATACATATATTCGCGAAAGTTATAATAGTTCATATCTCGTGTACTTTGTCAAGTATAAAAGATTCACGGTGTCAAGTAAAATGTTCATTTCAATCGTTAAGCGGCTTATTTGTTCCAATAATCATATACATAAAAACTGTCATTTTTTTAGTTCCTTATAAAAAAAGGTACAGAAACATAAAGAAAAAAAATATACTTAAAAAAAACTAATTTCATTTACATATATGATTTTAATAAATCATTTATTATAATTTTATTCCTCTATAACTCGGTTATTACACTAAAGTTGCATTTTAAAACTAATACTCTTCAAATCTTTATGATTCAAAACACTCGAATTCTGGAAAACTTTGTTTTCTGAATTATGTTGTTATTGTGGCAAATAAACGGTATGTAATAAAGTAGGAAGTAAACAGAATTAATTACAACGATTCTAATTAGTGAAACAGATCGATATGGGATCAACGAGAACAAGCAATTGAAGTATAATGCGACGCGGAAGGAGCGGTTGATTCGCTTCGTCGACATGCCGGAGGACGTCGATCCTCTTCGCCAGTCTAGAATCGTGAGGACTCTGGTTTGAGGGTCCTAGAGTTAGGCAATCAGCGTTGATGAGGGGGTCAGGTCGAGGGGTGAAGGGCTCGGACAATTAGTAAGTACCCCGCCCACTCGCTCCTGTGTGTCGCTCTCGCCCCGGTTCACCTGCCCAACAACGCACCGACCGCAGCCGCTACGCATGCGAAAGAGGCTACTGGACGTGGAGCTGGGACGCTTCGTTTACGTAGATCGCGTTGTACGCACTGGATTACGCGCTCGTAAAGGTCTCTTCACGGTTGCGGAGGCAGTGTCAACGCGATCGGTCGAGGCAAATCGGCGAACCGAGCCCGATCCCCGTTTACGCTGATAATACATGGTTGCTGTTTGCAGCCATGAAAAACCACCCTTGGACAAATTTAATACTGGAACGTAGTAATTAATCACTTATTTGGAATATTAAAAGCAGTTGTTTAGTACTTTTAATACTCTAGTCATTTCTAGTATCAAATTGGCTGGTACTAAATTGGATTTCTGTAATAAGGCAGACAAGCACTTTGATACGAGAGTGTGAAAATATTGGAGAACACGATATGTTCAGAAATTGCAAAGACGGCAATATTTAAAAAGAGTAAATCTATTTATATGGAAAGAACGGTTAAAGTATCTGAAAATTTAGCTATATACGGATTTGAAAATAATTTTGTCAGATCATCAAAATGATTATGTAAGACGCTCTAGCTGGAAAACCTTTTGCAATATTGCTCATTACGCTCGAGCGTCCTACACAATTATTTTGATGATTCAACAAAATTATTTTCAGATCTGCACCTAGCTAAACTTTTAGATACTTCAGCAGTCATTCTTTCCATGTAATTTTAACTCTTACCGTACTAATATGGGTAACTAGTGAGCGAGCGATTCCTGTTCGTGCAAGTTTCTTTGAGTCTTTCGGTAATTATAAATTATACTACATTTTATTATTTTCCAAAATAAAGAGTCAATATTTATTCTAGAAAGTTGAAAGTATGTTAGTGAATTTTTGGAGATTTTTTAAATTATTTTGAAGAGGTGAAAAAACGAAGAGATTTGAAGTGACCCTTGATGGTATATGGATGAGGCACCAAATTGTAGATGGTACGGTAAGGGTTAATGTAGAGTAGATAATTTCAATTTATTGGTTTATAATCGAATTTTCAGATCGAACAGCATTGACAATGAGAGAATTTTTCGAAAGATACTGGAAGTACCGCAATATAATAAGCAACATAGTAAAATAAAAACAAAAGATCTTCCGTAGAACTATTCAAAGAATCCTCACTGATCTTCTCTAGCGATACTCTAATTGTTCTTATGATGAAACATGCCGAGGATTACGTGGTATTTTGCAAAAGTCCGAAGAAGGTTGTACGGCGGGAAATCGCGGAAATAATAAGCCTCTTTCGAGAGGAATTCTCAACGACAGTGAAGACGAGTCTCTTCTTTCTTCTCTTGACGCAGAATCTCGTCGTCTTCGAGAGGCGTCCCGTTCCTCGAACTAAACGTCTTTTGCTCGTGGCCATTCGAGGGCGAAGGTAAAGGCGAAAACGCGGCATCGTGCGACCTTAGGAAAAACGTTTAACGAGCTGTTTTGCATCGCAATGCTCCGACCTCGTTATCGGTTATCGACCCGCTCGCGGCTGCTGTCGTGGATTAAAGAGTACCTACCCCACCGTCACGTGTACGTCACGTAGTGCGTCTACGCACACGTTTGTTTCGTCGAGGCGCTGTTTAATCGTCGATTGGCACAGCGAGAGCCGTTGAAAAGGCGAATTGTTTCGCGGAAACCACCGATTTTCAGGCCGCGTTTGCCGCTAAATCGGCGCGCCGTCGTTTCGCGGAACGCGGATCGATCTTTCCGCATTTGTTTCCGGGAGGAAACTTGTTTTTCGCTCGTAGAGAACGGGCCCGGCCGCGCTTTTGTTCCTTTGCGTGTTGAAATTTTTTACTCGCCCTCCGACCAGCCACGCAATCAAAAATTCTTTTTCTTCCATGCTTTTTCATTAACGATATCGCGAAATTACGAACGCGGCACTGACTCTTAGATCGATCTTAGGAACGCTGTGAAAAGCAATAAATCGAACAATTTTATCATACATTGCTAAACATTTTTAATCCTTCTGTCAATGCATTAATACCTATATCGAATTTTAAATAGTCAAAATTTTTATATTTTTATGTGGCTTTCGTTATGACATCTCAAAAGCTTCACCCTTCAAACAACTATTTTGTACATCTTTTTCCTTTTTTTCATTTTTTGCGAAAATCTTGTAAAACACAATAAGTAATAAAAAAGTAAAAAATTATGTAATAATTGACAAAAGGGTTAAAAGCGTATTCAAATATTTGTTAAATAATAATTTAAAAATAATTCGCCTATCTGTAAAAAAGTAGCTTTGAGCTACGAAATGGCTTTGAATGACCTCCTCATTCTTAAAATAAGAGTATCTAATAAATTGAAAAAAAAAAAAAGATTTTTTCTCTTCCTATCTAAAATTAATCCCGTCACACAAAGACGATACGGCTTTCCCTCCAATCTTCCAATGTATAAAATTAAAAAATGATTACTAAAGGCGTTTCAAATTACTAAAGGAGTTTCAAAACTTTCTAAAATTTCAACACCCAAAGTCGGTGACTCTTCTAATGTAACTGTGAAGCTAAAATATCGGAAAAAAGGGACAAATTAGTTGTTGACAAAGATAATTTATCAATTGGTTTTATTGTCAAGCAAAACTATCTAAAATTTTAACACTCAATGATTCTTTTAATGTAACTATGAAGCTAAAATATCGGAAGCTAAAAAAAAGGAACAAATTAGTTGTTGATAAAGATAATTTATCAATTTGTTTTATTGTCAAGCTTTTTTTATGATAGTCATGTCCTTTCTTTGTCTATATAAAAAAACGTGTCGAAAACCACAAACAAAGCCTTCCTATTTTTCAGTAAATATATGTTCGTAAAAGGAAAACTCTAAAGAAAAACATTTGTGTAAAAATACAAAGGTTAAAAATTGCTTTCTAGCTCCAAATTAAAAGAAAAATAAATTTCTTAGAACAAGACAGTAAACATACATTTATACCAATATTAACTTATTTTCTGATTTGCAACTCGTTGCAACTTTCACACTCAATGATTTTCAAACGTTTTCAGAGTTAAGTTATTCAATTCGAATACGAATTCCACCAAGTTACGCTGACCTGTTTCAAAATCCACGAAATCGGTTCTCCAATCAAATTCGTAGGTAGGTAAGTTCGAAGCGTTCGGGCCGGACCCTCGGTTTCTTTTTACTAGGGTCCACCGAGCTTCCATCCAACGACAGAACGGAACTCATCAGTCCGGGAGGAAGTGGACACGTCGGAACAATTTCCTTACACCGTCTCTCCTTCCATCATCCTGGTACAACCCGACACCACCCCCTCGGACCAGCAGCCTCATTCCTACCCCGTCATCGCAGCCGCTACTGAAATTCTGACCCCTCAACGATTGACCAATTTGCCAAATCGATTCACATCGAAATGAACCTACGTAATATCTCGAGTTGGCTACTATGTCTCTCTTTCCCTCCTTCCTTCCTCCCCCCCTCCCTCTCTCTCCCTCTCTCCCTCCTTCCCTCTCTCTCTTCCGTGCTCTTTTAAATAACGAAGAAACTTGTACCTCTCTTTTTGCAGTATGCGAAACGTGCATACTATCGAGAGTCGAATGTATCGTAATATTTATGCATGAAAACAGCATTTCTAAGATTTGCAAAAGTATAGCTGTGAAATATATTTTAAAAATATAGAAAATATATTCAGCAAAAGAATTTAATCTAAAAGTATCAAAAAATTAGACTAATAATCGTTCTCTACATTCTCGTTAAAGAAAAATTGATTTTAAGTTCGAAAATTATTGTCACCAAGATAATTATTTTTATATAAATATACAAAAATTTTAAATGTCAAATTTTGTTACAAAAGTACGGCGTATACATATTTTGTAAAAAGTTTATTTAGATTAATGAAATATTAGCAAAAATATATTTACGACTATATTCTCTATATCTTATATTGGCTATCGATGGAAAGAGAGTAGAGGATGCAGAAGGTTGAACTAGATTGGGGTCTAGACGTACGTGGCAAAAGCACCCCGGCATTTTTAATGCCCGAGCAAGTAGGTACTTAGTACCTATCCTCTCGGAGGCAGAGAGCCTCGTGTACCCACCCTCCAGATATTACCCTTTGGAATAGCTGCAAAAATTATGGACAGCCGATAGGCCAGCAGCCGCTGCAGGGGGGCGTCTCATCCATTTAGGTCCATCACACATGACTGGATAGGGTGAGACTTACCCCGCAGAGGTTCTCACGTAGATTACGAATTTCTCGCTCTTTTTCTCGATACTAGTTTTACGAATAACGAGAAATATTATTTGCCTTTAATTTTAAACTTTTTTGCTCAAATCGCAAGTCTTATCTCATTCTATAAACAAAAAGATTTCTTTAAAAATTAAAAAAAAACATGATCTCATGATGATGTTTCATGTTACACTTTGTTTACGCAATATCGAAATCACATTCAGCATTAACATAGAATGAGATAACTCTTTTGTTGTTTATACATATATATATATATATACACTTTTGTAACAAAATCATGAAAATATTATAAAGGAAAATCCTGCTTATACGAACGTTGTTCATATTTCAAAGGCGACACCGCGGCACACTTTTTCAAGGAGCAAGCGTGTCGTTACTGATCCTAAAGATCGCTTGGATGCAGACTATAGGGGATGGGCTCGCCCTTCTAGAGCAGATTTATCGATTATTCTTGGTCCAGTGGTCCCCTTTCGTCGAACACAGCATGCCTTATTCGATGTCATACGTGGTACAGTGCACCAAGTTTACGAAAGCAAACATTCATTTGCGACATCAACAAAAGTAATTCTATTAATATAAGAGCAAAGCTGACGATATTGTATCAATTAAGAACGTAGCTTAAGTTCTCAAGTAATCGCAAGTATAAATAATATAAATAAAAAATATGATTAATCGTACATATTTCCTAACTGATGAATGACAATGATAGCTACGTGGTTATAATTCAGAAAAGTGCCTGCATTTAAAAATCAGAACGATTAAAAGAAGCAGTAAAAAAAATCATTATTTTTAGGTTTTACAATTTTTACAAATATAATATAACGTACATATTTACTCATCGCGAACTTCCTTTTCTGTACTTATGATCGATGTCGTCGACTATACACGAAACACGCGGCTACCCACGTACCTAATAGCGCGTCCTAACATGTGTGCATGCACACAAGCTCGCATACACTCGCTGCACTCTCACCCCTCGTACAGCGTATTACGGTCGTCGGGGGTAAACCACCCTGGCCTCTAGGAGCCGAGAGCGGGAGCCCGCAGGGGTACGCCACGACAACCCCCGTAGCAACCCCTCAAAATCAACCAAACTCCCCCCCCTTCGCCTTTCAACTGCACCTCCGCCTTCCTTCCTTTCTAAACCTTCTGATCCATTCTACAGACGTTAATATCTCGTGGGTATCCGTCCATGTTGGATTTTCACTTCGAAAGTTAATCAAGCCTTTGTTGATATCGATATCTTGGAACTATTGATAAAAATAAGAACATTCTCATCTCTGTCACATGCAAATTTTTGTTGTAAACTTAAATACAATGAAAAATACATGTAGAATTGTATTAGTTTACGAAATTATTTCATTATATATCAATTATAAAGTTCTCCTTTTATAATAATAATAATATGATTATTATAAATAACAGAGTCTATTTTAAAATAAGTTAAACAAATGTATTAGAAATAAATGTATTTCAAGAAGATGTTCAAACATTAACAATTTCTTGTAAACAGAATAACATTATTGACATGCATACAACAATGTGATTAACAATAATACGTGCATTCGGCTTACATGCGTATTGCATACTCGAGGGTCTTTGTATCGAAGCTACCACTAAAAATAGGGTGACTGAATATATCGGGGACAGCTAACACCATTATCTAATACTCCCCAATGGCCATATGTGATGCCTCGCTCTCGTCCTCTCCCCTGACGTGCCATTCTTAAAAACTTCTGCCATGTTCGCCTCAAAATTGCAATGTGATATCGTTGTTTCGTGAAAAATCGCAACACCCTATCACTATAAAACTATAAATGTAATCTATTAATTACCTCTATTTATCTATCAACAAGAAATAAAAGCCGAATAATCATGAGGATTACACATGTAAATATAAGGATAAAATATCATAAACTACTCTCAAAATAAAATAGCCACCTAATAGTTCCTTTAAAAAAACTAATCTAATTAGTCTCTCAAGAATAAAGATTTATATTTAAAATATTATAAGTATAAATTCTTTTAATTTTCAAATTCTAGTTTAATCTAGAAAGAATAAATTACAAATTATCTCAAAAAAAGTAACAATCAAAATATAAAATGTATTAACATATAGGAAATATAAAATAGTTTAGGAGAGAGGAAAGAAAAATTACGTCTTTTTTAAAATTAATTATTTACTGACAATATTAAACATAAATTGATTTAGAGCTAACCCCAAAGTGTTTGTTTCAAGTTCTCTAGCAATAATATAGATATTAATTTTATTATGACTACTTTGATTTGTGTCATTTCTTTGGGAAGTATTTGAATTCAATCTTTATCGCTTTTCTCAATTAAAGATCGATGTATCTAGTATACAATCCACACATAGTACGAAACTCGAAAATTTTTTATTTGTATTTTTTCTTATGAAATTGATATTCTTTTGCTAAATAGATAATAATCCTTAATGTATTATCCTTTTTCAAGTTAAATAATAATAAAATTTGAATTAAAAATAACACGCGAATAAAAAATGATTTGACGTAAGTATTAATAAGATATTGCTTTTTGTTATATGCATATGCGTATTGTCTTTTAGTTCCACTCGAAGTTCGACTAAATATTTTGCAAATTTTTCCGCATCGCTAGCTATCTATGAAATAAACATGAGTTTTAAATGTCTATAGAAATTTGACAAGAAAACCATTTTGGTTGAATTTACGATAGTTTGTCATATATTTCATGCTTTTCTTTATTCTAAATCGTTTGAAAAAATCTTTTGTACTACACATGTATAAAATCACTGCAAGAGAAATGTGTGCCACGCGTATTACATTATAGACATGAAAGCAAGTCTTGATACTTTTTTCAAATATCCAAATAACCAAATGACATATTTATAAAAATAGCAATTAAAATTACGTTGTTAAATTTATAATGTTAAACGTGCATAGTAACGCTTTTCAACAATGTCTTACTTGAGTTGTTTAAACTATCTTTTATTAGTCAACTTTTGTATTAATTGGCGCAAACACGCATAAAATGTTACGAAACAGCCGAGAACAGATTGTACACGAAATACTTTATTAGTGACTCAAGCGAATGTCTTACAAGATCCCTTTAATCTAACCACGCCAACGCGGAAATCCCAAATCACATTCCTCTCTTTCTATAAGACTGAGGCAACCCTCGCACTATATCGAAACGTAGAACGAAGGGTGAGGCGAATAAGAGGGTGGTCGGAAAGAATTGTGATCCTGTTCATTCGGTATGCTCCCATCTCTATACTAACAATAAGAGTGGAAAGAGGAATATAGTAAGGAGGAAGACGCAAATTCTTATCAAAAACAAGAATTTTAAGCCAGCGTGCGGTAATATTAGGAAGAAAAAAACATGAATATAGTCGAAACGTACAAAATTGAATTGTGACATATCAATAGGTATTAGCATAGCGCAATATAATATCCAGCGTTGACTCCTAACGCCCATTTATATTTTGCCGTTATTTTTTGTATTGATTTAAGGAGTCTATAAATTTTGTTTGGTTCTTTACCTGAATTTGTTTACCTGAATATACACTGAAAAAAATGCATGTAATTTTACATGGAAATTACATATCTATGACCAGAAAATTACCTAAATATGATTAGAAATTTACAATTTTCAGTAAATTTCCAATTATATTTATGTAATATAAGTAATTTTCCGATCACAAACATGTAATTTCCATGTAAAATTACATACATTTTTTTCAGTATAGTCGATCTGTAAATTCTTCCATTAGCAGCACGTGCCTTTTAAACATTTACTCGTGACGCAGATAGAAAAATAAAAGTTTCTCTTTTGAAATATAAAGAACAGCGTGCGCTTGAATGCCAGGAGGAAGAACAAGATGTATGCACGAGAGTGCATTGAGAAAGCAGTGGTACATTTCATGAAACTTTCAAGGAATTTAATGACTTATACTTGCTTCATTCTATGTGCCGTGACGAATGCGACATTTTTCTTTTTTCTCCATATATTTCGGCCTAATGCGACGCTATGCGACGTCAATGAAATTTATGGCGAGCCGTGTGCCCGGAGTTATCCCGCACTGTTGGAAAGCTTCTAAAGGTACAGCAAATTGTTTCAATTTTATTCATGGCGCGTGGCTCTGGTACCAAGGCAGGGATTTCAGGAGTTTTTGTCGAAGTGGATAGGCCAGTTGCACACGCCGTACGAGATAAAAAAAGTGTGTACAAAAAATATCTTTAAACCAAAAACAGCGGGTGTCTTATGTGAAAGTTCCACAATTTTAACATCATCTGCATGACCTTGACCACAATATAGCACGTATCCTGGGGTGGCTTCATTATGCTTCTAAAAGTGAAAGCCATTAATCAAACGCTTGAATAATGTGTTTTTATTTTGCAATCCTTTTTTCATTTTTTATTCCTATCGACAGTATTATGTTCCAAAAACGTTTCTTTCTCGGTAATAAATCTTTAGAAAATATTATATAATTCATACAAAAATATTTGTTCTTAAATTTGTTAAAGTAGTGAATTATTATTGATAAATTTAGCAAAAATCGCGGTAGCTCGATTCAATCTTGCAATCTTGCAGATATATCATTCAATCTGTCATCGCGAATGCTTACACTTCTAAATGCATACAACTTTCATCCGCACGTTTTCCCACATAAGTGTCATCAGGTAAAAATAGGTAAGATCAAGTAATTGAGACATCTATATTCCCGAACGGGAGATGTCATCAAAGATGCGAAAGTACAATCATCCGAAACTTTATACGATCCTCCCGCGGACAATACAATTCGGCGATATAATACCGAGCATCCTGGTGCGCGTCGCGCGGCCAGAAAGAACGTTTCTTCCGGGACATTCATTGAAGGGCAACGCGTAAAGTGTAGGATCTCACGGGATGCGTGGGTGTCATTGATCAAAAAGATTCATGGCTCATCTTTCCAGGAGCAGGAAAAGATAAGTCGAAAATTGCATTGTCAATTATATTTTCCAAACATCCAGCTGTATGTATATTCTTTACAGGTTTTCAAGATGCTTAATTAGCATCGTTGTTAAATTGACGATCAATTTAATTTGTTTCAAGTCCAACAAATCGAATCGATACGCAGTTTATAAAAACTGAAAAATATATTTGCAAAAAATTGCATACAAAACGCTCTAAGATTCGTTTTGATCAAAAATAGGATTTTTTTTCTCTTAACTGATTTATTCACATCTAATTTCTTATAATTCTCTCTAAATCTGAATCAGTAGATAATTGCTGATATCAGTGCCAAGTATGCCACTGGTAATCAGTGAATTAAATGTGAGATCCTTAACCTAATCCTTAACCTAATCTTTATTATATGATCTAACTAATCTTGTTTCAGTGCTAAATTCAATAAATATGGTATTGGAAAATTGAAATTAACGTGTAGATATCAGTATTTTAGTTAATGCTAAGTGTAATGCTCAAATATTCTTCCTTTTTTAGTTGAACTTCACTGATTATCAGTGCCAAGTATGCCACTGGGTAATTAGTGACTATCCACTGATTCAGATTTAGAGAGTTTATATGTATATAACTATTTATATATTTTTTTAAATGTTTGATAGGAAATATAAATAAAGTGTATACAAACACATGTGCGCGTAAAATAAGCTGATTAATCCTAGAATGCTATTGACTTTTCATAAAGTATCGGTCGTCGTTTAGTATGAGAAGAATGCTGTTTTCTTTTTCGATTTTTCTGAACGACATAAGAACCAGAATTAGCGCGTTCGGAACTCAATATATCGCTGCTCGTCGTTAAGTATATGTCTACTTTATGTTCGAATTATATATCTTTATGAAAACGAATTTTGCAGTTCTCTCTTTCCTGATTTTTTCTATGATATTTCAAACATTTAATATATAATAAAATATTTATAATCTAGAACTTCATAAAGATAAATAACTTATAAAAGAAGAAAAATAAACTATCAAGTCAATTCAATCTTGAAATGATATAGAGTATATAGTCCAATTATGTATATATCTTCTCCTCATAACACTTAAATAAAATATACAATAACATAAAGTAATAATAAAAACTTAAAAATTGAAATTACTTATCCCACTCTTTGTTATAATTTTGACCACTGAGAATCCAAACTGATATATAATCAACCTGTTAAAAGCTTGTTTCCGCTCATCCTAGCTTTTAGCATGACAGATTGGATCTCCTAATCTGAAATAAACCGAAAGCAGCTTAGCGTTCAATAACCTCGCTCAGTTGTACGTAAAATTTACGTATCGATAACATTCTGGACTCTAGGGTTAATCAATATTTATACTTCCGTAGATGCAGCATTTAGTTTTGACGGATTCACGGAAAAAAATCATCTCTGAAATATTTTATTGAATCCAACACACAAATATGTATATTCAACTATTGCGAAGCTGTGTTTGGGGGCCGAACGTTCTCGGTTTCATCGAGAGACGCGTCTTCCCAACCTTGGCTAGGTATGAATGAAATCGGTTCGGGCATGAAAACCGCGCGGATGAATGGAACACGGCGCGGCAGCCGAAGGCGTTTTCACGGCGATGCGCGCGGTATGTTTGGTGACTCGACGTAAATCACTGGAAATCTGCTTTATGCTCGCGGGCGCAAACAGCGGCGAGCCCGCCTCCCCGCATCGGGTTCATCGACAATGGCGATCCGCCCTCTGAGCGCGTAACTTCGAGGCGGATCGCATAATAAACACGTTTCTCGTCAGCACTCGATGCAGCGTCCTGGAAAACGCGAGTCGCCTGTAAATAAAGAACGTATTCTGGCACTCGACAAAACGCGAGATAAATGGACACTGCCCGATACGTTCGCCACCACCGTCACCCCCTCCACCCTCGTTGCTCGGTCATCCGCTCCCAGAGCTGCACTTTGCTCTCACGATGCGAGCTAAGCGATTCCGTGCTTTTATTCCAAAATTGTAAAACAATAAACACTAAATACCACGGATATAACATTTATACCGATTAATCGCTTTTTTTCGAATCGTCTCTCTCTCTCTCTCTCTTTTTTCCTTCTTTTTCTCTTAAAAAAATATTCAATTTAAATGAATCTATGTAAGACTGTTAGAGTTTGAAATCTTATAATTAAGTATATTAGTGTATTGCGTATTACGACACGTACTCTGTTAAATCTATAATATTACATTTAACCTAATGTAAGTCACCACTGCTCCTACTAAATATATCGTTATTTTATACTAAATCGATAGTTAAATTTGATACTATACATCGTGTCAATTTGACACTATACAGTGTCAAATATAACCATTGTTTTAGTATAAAATAACGATATAATTGAATAGGAGCAGTGGCGACTTACATTGGGTTAAATTTGATACTGTAGATCTACCAGTGTGTGTTAATTTAAAAAATTGTATAATTGGCATATTTTATCAGTTTCTGAATTTGGTAAGATTGATGAGATGTCTGCAGTCGCAATTATTTGTTCCGGAGAACGCCCCCATGGAAAAGCAAACGTCAACGAAATGGAAAGGTGAAGTTGAAGAAAAATCGAGACATTCCTGCCAAAAACCCCGAACAAATTACTCTGAGATCGCTTGAATGAGTGCACCTGGTCGAAGATCGACCTGCGAGAGCTATTGTTAGATAAATTATAGTATTAGAGCAGGGATTCAACAGAAAATATGTAGTATTTCCGAGTTTTTCAAACAAATCCATTAAACATCTTTAAAAATTTAATATTGACGAAGTGACAATAAAATAAATTATAGTTTCATAAAACAATAAATAAATTTGGAAACATATTTTTACTAACCTATATTTTACACATTCCATATAAAAATAATTGTGTTATGCTAACATAATAAAAACTATTTTCATATTAACTTTATTTGTCATCAGAATATCATATTTTAATGACCGTTAGATTTCTCACATTTTTAGAAAAAATCGTGAGCTATATGTATCGTTCATTCCTCTTTTTATGAGTAATGAATAGTATATAGAATACTTTACAAATACGCAAATATTAGATTATATCTTCATAACAAATATATATATATATAATAGAACTTTTTATATCAACTATAGTATAAAATATAAAATTAATATTTAAAATAATTTCTCATGTATTTCTTTAGATAAAAATAACAATATCTTTATGAATATAATTAAAAAGAAAAATTAAAAAGAAAAATCTAACAAATCTATATTCTTTATCTAATACAATTTTTAATTAAGGTATTCCAGTCACTCAATTTATGTTTTCAAATTTTCTTAAAACAGAAAATTTTGATATCGCGTTGTTACATTTTTCATCATATCTCTAAAACCGCAGGGAAAGGCTAAAAAAATTTCTACGTAAAAAATCTTAGGTTTCGAGACGAAACCTCAAGGATTATATCAGAAAACCTCTTGCTTGTTAAACGATAAGTCAATTCTCAAAAGAACAAATTCAGTAAACAAAGAGGGATGCGTTATCGACTCGACAGGATTCCGGTTTCAACGTTTCTGCCAACTGTTACATTCTTACACACGTATGCGCGTATAACAATGCAGAATAAAAGAAACTATTTATTACAAAGAAAAAAAAAAGTTCTCCTCATTATGGATACGAATCTCCCGCTGTTACTGACCTCTAAAAATCACACGGGAGGTCGTTTTAAAATCTATCTGTATTGAATATTTTTGTTTCCCTTTTCTGAAATGTGAATGTTGCTTTTCGCTTAGAAACATCATGTTAGCTTACTTCTGCGACATTCCTTGTAGTTCATTTATAATAGAGTAACACGATTTTGTAGTATAACCATAAATCAACCACGATTCATTAAAATTGCGTTAGACGTAAATTAAATATACAATTTTCTATATTATTATTACAGAAGTCACGGTAACCCAATCACTTGAATAATATTTTATTATTTTTAACTTTTCTACATGTCAAAATGTAAATCTATTTTTATATGGTTGAACTGTTTATTATTAGTTTTAAAGAATAACGTCCATATTAACGTATGTATTTAATAAATGATAAATTAAATTTCAGTCAAATTTAATATATTTCTTGAATTAAATTGTTTACCTCCATTGTTTCAGCTAAATTAATAACGTATTAAGTAAGAATACTGGTGACCTATAGAAATTATTAGAAATAGCTCAAATTGGATATAACTTAACATTATAAATTTAATAATGATATATTTGTTCGGAGACATTAATGAATTGATTTTTTATTTACGTACAAAAATTCATTAATTTTTTATAATTATTAGCAGTGTTCTGTTATAAAATAAAATTCAATAGATAATTATAAATATTAGCTATATTTTAAAGAACACACGTTATCGAACTTCAAATGCAATTTGGTAAATTCTATAAAGCAGCCTCCGCGTTAGCGTATATTCTAGACCATCGGTCATCCGCAATAGAGAGGTTGCACAATGTGGCACAGAGGTTGGGTTTTGCGGGTGTTTATGGAGCCAACAGCACGCCCATTCCGATCCCTCTTACCTATCGTCCGAAACCTCAATTGTATTCTCTTAGGACTTCGACTTTTACTGACAGTGTGACTGAAGTGTATCGTAAAAAATTATTATCGTACACTTCGCATGATGCGAAGTGTCAGAAACAATACAACTTATATCATAAATTAACTAACAATATAATTGACGCGCAAATTTTAGAAATAATAAAATCGATTAATTTCTTTTCTTTCCTCCCTCCCTCTTTATTTCTCTGTTTTCTCTCTTTCTTTCTCTCCCTCCTCCCCTCCTCTCTTTTATTTTTAATATTTCTTTCACTACATCTATTTCTTCTGCCATGATTGTCCGCGTAAATTTCGTCCATTTACCCTCTCCATTCTCACGATAATAAGAACGAACGGGAACCGGACGGAGGTTGCACAACCGAGAACAAGACAGTTTCCCTAAATTTCAGAGCTAACAGAACGGATTCGTTCCGGCTATAACGCGTTTATGGCAACACGTCCAACACACACCAGTATACCGCATGCGGTACAGGCTCGTTCGAAGTATTATAGAAACCTAAAGAGTCAGTTTTGCTCATGCAGACCTCCCCAGAGGACGACTAACCTTCCATCTACATTCCAGCGACGATGATTCAACCGTTAAGAATGAACTCCGTTACTTATACACTTTGGTTTAATTATAGATTATGGCAGAGACAAAAGAGTCTGATGCTACAATAAAAATTCAAAAAATGTGATAATTAAAATTGTTTTATTTGATATACATATCACATTTTTATTTTTTTCTATATTTCCGTTTAATTTCTCGTTGCTCTTCAAATAATTTCATCGTTACTTTTCGTTCCAAGTCGCAGATGCAAATCCGATACAAAGTAAAAATGTAAGGTGAGGTTCGATAAAAAGATCCAACAGAGGATGAAGTCAACCCGTAGCCCCGTCGCGTATAACCACGGATTGCCTCGGTTCTTTATGGGCAATCTATGGTGATGGAGATGATAGGCAACGAGATATACGTAAACCTGATTCTGGAGGATCTTCCGCGACCCTACTCGAAGAGCAGAGTACGTACACTGAAGGCGCTGGGAGAATCGCCTCGATTCCCCAATAGTTTAACTTACGGCCGGATTTACTGGCGGAGATAGGAGAACTCCCGCGCATTGGTTGATAGACTCGCGACACCTACGCTCTCACGAATTCTCAGCGATCCTCAAACTTTTCCGCAAATATCTTGCTGTTTGCCACGATCGCGACCGTAACTCAAAATATCGATTCTAAACTCAATCATTTAATTTTAAAGACGATAATTAGTGCACGCTACCGAATAGAGTATATAATATTATTCCTATATTTTCTAATATCTTAAAATTCCGAAAAAAAAAGATTAAACAGAAGAAATAATAAATAAATGTTGACGTAAATTGCAGACCGATTGATCGATTTGATCACTCGAGCTGTTAATTTAAGTAGAAAAAAAATTGATGTTCCTCAAAGTATTAGATAAAAGATCAGCTATGATCTCGATAAACGCTCGGAAAACGCCACCGGACACCATATCCGAGGCTAGTTTCTCGTATCTATCGGAAAAAAACGTGGACAGGAAGCTTCTCGAAGCGACGTGGAAGCACCCCTGCTTCCGTGGCAGCTAGCGGCAAAAGAGAGCGGCGAGCAAAGCGCCGAAGAGAGCGTGCGCGAGTGAAAGGGAAAAAGAACGACACAGAAAGGGAGGCGGAAGGGTGGAGAGAGAGAGAGAGAGAGAGAGAGAGAGAGAGAGAGAGAGAGAGAGAGAGAGAGAGCAAAGAGCGGAGGGATGAGCTTGGTCTCATCTTGCCTCCACAAAGCGGCGCCGCATCAGATAGCATTTGTTTTAAATATATGGATCGGGGGGTATGGGCCCAGGACGCGCGATGGCTGGAAGGGATGCCACGAGAAAAAGAGAAAGGGAGCAGATACAATACCCCATATCCTACGCAAGGACCACCCCGCCCGACGCGAACGTACGACAAAGAGAGGAGGAGAGAAAGGGTAGCTGGGAACGGAGGGCAAGAGCAAGACGAAAAGAGAGCTCCACGGTATACGACACAACTCGTTTCCTCGGTATTCCCCAGTTTCGGGAGCCAATACCCAACCCCCCTCCCCCACCGATCTACCGAACGAGTCTGCTCTCCGTCCGACCTCCTCTATCCTCCCTGCGGCCAGATATCGGCTTCCCAATAACCTAACCGACTGCTCCGCGCCGGCTACCAGCGGTATCCGTGTCCTGGTTTCCTTCCAAAACCTCTCCGAATATCCTGCGATCCTTACGTGAAAAGAAGAAGGAAGGAAGAGGAGATTTGTTAAGAATTACTTATACTTGAATATGCCAACGTGGCAAACAAAAAAAGAATAAAAAAAAAGAAAATAACATTAATTAACCAACTAGCTTGAAAGAACTTGACTAGAAATAATTAATGTAAATATGAAAATGAAACTTGATTGATTGAATATAAATAGCTTTTACGATTTGTGTGTGTGTAGATCATTTTTCTTCCATTCGTTCTCCTCGAGACAGAAAAGCAGGTTCCAATATCCTTGAAAATTGTAAAGTTTCAACGGTTGTAAAACTACTTATTGGTTACAATGGAGCTAACAATGCACATATTTCGTGGCAATATCCGGACCCCTCCCGCGTGTGCCAGGGCCTTCTGAAATGGTCATAAACGCATTATATGGACAGAAAGAAAAACCACGAACCTTTTGCAAGAAAGACCTAACCCAAGATTGTCAGCGCATTTCAAATAGACTCGAAGGACGAAAAGATGTAATAAATGGTCAGTGACGAATACCTACGTAATTGAAAATACCTTACCTAGTGGGACACGATAGTTTCTCGAGGATGCAGACAAATTTGAAATGATACTGTTTTATTATCATTCGATAATACAGATGTATCATTTATTTCTACACTGAAAGAATAGTTTTATTAAAATATTTAAATATTTAGCTAGGTACAGATTTAAAAATAATTTTGTTTGGACCATTGAAATAATTGTATGGGACGCTCAGGCTCGTTGCTGCACGGAGAAAATTGTATATTAAGTTTTAATACAATTTTGAATTACACTTTACTATGTCTTGTATTTTCGATGGACTCTCACAACATGATTCCGACTTAACTTTCATTATGGCAATACTAATTTTTATCAAATAAATAAAGTAATTATTTTGTTAAGCCATATTCTAACATGAAAACAGTTAATTTTTACTATGGTACGTAAACAAAATTTGCTAGGTATATTTGATTTTGTAATAAAAAATTTTTACTATAAAAAAGTGTAAAAATTACGTTATATTATTGTTTTTAAAAAAATAACTATAGCATTTAAACTTATAATTTACATGAAGACCGCAGCTACTACCACATTATAATAATTTTAAATATAAAATTTTCTCCGTGTGGAATGTTAAAACTTTTTGCAGCATTATAATTATTACATAATTATTATGTTCTATATATAATTGTTTTAATGGTTCAACAAAATTATTCTCAGATCTGTATTAGGTGTTAAACTTAATTCCTGCCGTTTTTCGCCTCCAAAATTGATTTGTTTCGAAGGGAAGATGAATGAATACCTCAATCAAAATAATTTCCTCCATTTTCTACTTTATTAATAATACTTTGATTAAGGTAATTTCCCTTCGAAACAAATCAATTTTGGAGACGAAAAACGGCAGGAATTAAGTTTAACACCTAATACATTTAGCTAAATTTTTATTAGACAGTTAATCGTGCTGTCCGTGTAACAATACGATATAATATCGACTTATATCATAACACACAATGAAATCTAGTAATTAGTTATTAATTTAAGCTGAGAACAGCCACACACCATATACATAAAATATATATAAAATTTAATCGCTAATGAATAATTATATGAATTTGGCGTATTTCATGATATTTCGAGAAAAGGGTGTATGCGAAATTTTCGATCGACAAATGACAACAATACGACAAACGACATTCGTCCGGTGGCATTCCTTCGTTCCGATAGAATCACGATAGCTGAAGCCCGATACACGCAGCACGAGTGAGATGCGAGAAACGGCATGGCGGGGAGGAGAGAGGGGAGAAAGGCAGGCACTTTGTCAGGGGTCAGGGGTCACTCGAATTTCACACGTGGATTAACTCTCCGGCGAGTGGAGTGCGCTTTACCTCCTTCCTCCTCGTCCTCCGGCTTCCTCTCGTTCCTTCCTCGTCCACGCTTCTATCACCGCCTCCCCGCGGAAAGCCTTGCTACGCGAATTCCGAGATCCACCCTGTGCAGCCGCTAATGAACGCCCGCGAGCTGCGACAACCACCACCCCACACCACCCCTCTCACAGCCCGCCACCCACCCCACGATGGCAATATCGTACACGGGAGTGCATGACAACGAGCACCTGGCCGATGAAGTCGGGGACGCTCTCTAGGGGGGGTGGGGTTCGGCCGGGGTGTGATATTCGCGCGGTGATCGTATTAAATCTCCTTCGAGCCGTGCTTTTCACCTTGCCGCTCACGCCCGCCGGCTGCGTCGTCCATCGGTCTCGTAATTTAACCTGACTTCAAATAAAACCATCGGACGGGTATTCGTAGTCCCCGATCCAATTTAGAAGTCGAGGAACGATCATCGCGGGATTCTGACGAAATATTTCAACTACTGATCTGATAAAAATTTACACAATATCAGAAAACAGCTGTTTATAGCCGTTGACAATTTATATAATCTATCTATTGAGATTTTATGTCGTTCTTTTAAGATTCTTTTATGTAATTTCTTGCTAAAAAGATATTTGTGCTTTCAGATAATTTCTTTTTTACTAACCAATTTTTCTCAAAAAGAAATAAATACACAGACATATTTTTTATATTCAAATTTTGTCTGTTTAACGGAAGAAAATTTAATGTAAACAACTTTAAAACTCGAGGTAAATGAAAATGTAAAAGAATAGTTGCGGAAAAGTATTATTAGAAGAACAAAGATATTTCTGATATATATGAATTGATGCTTTTAGTCACAAAAACAAATCAATTATATATATATATATATACACGTAATAAAATCTAGTTTGAATTATAAACATTGGCCAGATCATAAAATGGAAATATCTAAAAAATATTACATAAATTTGTCGAAAGGATTTAATAGGTCAAAAATATTTCAATAATATATACCTGGCAAAGAAAGTTCTTCTATCTTGTATTATAATATAAGCAACATTCTTTTGTGAAAGCAAATAACGGACAGCATAGATCCGGTCGAAAAATAGTTCGACGAATTGCAGTAAATGATACGCTCGCTTACAGTAACCGAAAATCACGTCGAGTCTTTTTTTCGCAAAGTCGAATAAAATTTACGGTCCTCTTGGAAAAACGTTTTCTCGTTTGTGAAGAAAGGCTTTCGGTCGCGGTGCCGTTAATTTTTTCGGCCTCTTTTTCCAGGCGTTGTTTTTGCGTAAATTTTTACCGTTTGCACGTACCGTACCGAAATATTATTTTTTTACATGGACGTCAGCGAGTAAAAATAGCAAAGTACATTTTACGAGCGCTGGCTTACTCTGCCGCGCAGTGAGATTCTTTATGAATTTAGCGAAGTTGCTTTCCCGGGACCGTTTACCGTATGGCAATCCGTTTCCTAGGTTTTAACTTTAAGGGTTAAGTTATGTTGCAGCAGTCCAGTCGATATCGGTGTACCCGTACGATTTTTATTGCTCCTTTCCGTTTCTTTTTTTTTTACTTTCTTCGATGAAAGGAATAACTTTATTACAAAGAAAGGGTTAACGGCATAAAGCCAATTTTATTGCTCATAGACATTCTGTTACTTCAAAAATGAAAAGGATATGCGCAAAAATTTGTAACCTTTCACAATTTTATGATTTTTCTGGGAAAGGACTGAGAAAAGTATCATTTTTTATTATATTATATGGGTCAATCCATATATAACGGAAAAAGCATTTGTCACCTTTTTTTTGACCTTTCTTTAGCCTTGTTCAAGGATATTATCTTGAAGGTTACTGCTGACAAGTGTAAGCATGAATAGAAACATGGAAGAATAAATCTTTCTATTATTCACTTATATGCGTATCTTCAATCAATCCGAAATTAAAAATTTTTGATATTTATGATGTGATTTATGAACAAAAATATTTGTAAGACACGTAAAGCTGAAAGTGTCGTGTTATCAATTTAAAAAATAGAATGCTATTTTTCGACAAAATGATCAAATATATTTAAGAAGTAATTCACTTAAAGAAAGATATAATAGATAGATAAATTTTTGTAAGCAGAGTAAAAGAACTTGGTAAAATTTATAAAGACACCACTTTTTCTTTAAAACTATTCTTTTGCGTAAAAAAAATTGCACAGAAAAGAAACGATGATAAAATTAACGTCGTCGTAGAATATGCTAACTTTTTTCTGCTTTTAGAAGTTAACAGTAGCCACGAGGTCAAAAAACGATGTATTAGAAGTGGGAGGATCCCGTTTCGTGCAATTCTCGACCGGGACTCTCATCTTCGACTATTTTTAACAACGGTGTCGGTATATTTTTATAGGACATACCATTTTTTTTCCGTCTCTCTATTTCAGCTACGCAACGTCCAGGTTTTTTACGTGTTTATGCCTTTGGGTAGCATGCCGCGTTAATTTTCAACCGAAACACTACGATTTTTTTTTTTAGGCCTAGCCTTGCCAAATCGGGGACATTTTTTTTAACGGCGTGTGAAGGTAGTAAAGGAATAAACTTCCAAATACATTTTTTAGGAACCGGAGTAACTGAATGTGTAACATTGTTTCCTCACAATAAACAGTAAAAAGATCAACTCGATACGCTGTACAATCATGCAATTTACGATCGGACGAATAAATTCCGTTTTTCCTCTTCAACACGTTGCAAAAAAAAGTTTTCTAGTACTTATCTCTTCTAAAGATTTCAAAAGAAAATCACATAAAAATATAAACATATACGTTTGATTTGAAAGAATATTATAATTTTTACGTGATTTATCATCCTATAACACAAAACTTGCAACAATGTTGCTACAATATTTGCAATGTTATTGCAATATTACTAGAACTTTGCAATTTTACTGCAATACCGCTGGAATAATCTGTGCAGTAATCTTATATGTAAATCTTGAATAAATCACATCACTCAGTCCAAGAAGGTATAATTCGAGAAGTGACAGCGCGACCCCGATTTTAAATCGAGAAATAATCTCCTCTAATGCGCATTTTAAGATTCACGGCGTGATGCATGTTGCATCGCGCCGGCAGCTGTCAGTAGTCGACGTTAACCTCTTCGAGGCCAGCACGCTGCCGACCAAAGTCAAACATGCTGTATCGGCCCTAATGCTCCCATTTAAAGCGGAGATATCGTACGTGCGAGTTAACGACGCGTTTCAACCAAACCAGAGATACAAACGTACGTATAGAGTGCATAAACGCATGTTGCGCTTGCCGTGACACGCGTTGTAAGTCGAATTTTTATCTACTAAGGAAAATACTCAAATATTGTTCCTCTATCTTAAAAGTGGGAGACAACTAAAAAAATTAAGTCTTTCAAAAAAAGGGGAAAAGTTATTTTTCAAATTAACAGAAAATTATTGATTCATTAAATAATAGATATCAACAAAAAGACTGTACATTCAATGTACTCTTAAAAACATGAGCAAATGTTATTTTTATCATTTTTTTCACAACCCTTTAAAACCATCCATTTTATTTGTGACGATTTTAACATCCTATAAAATTATAATAAATTCGGAATAAAAGTGATATAATTGAAATATTATCAACAATTTATGTTTCCTCGATCAGCTAAAATGACCAAATTGAAAATAAAACAGTTTCTTCTTCAAACTTTGATCATGAAGATCGTCTTAAATGTAGAAAATACCTTTTTATTTACAAAAACGGCACAACTCAAAATGTATCATTCTTATACAAAAAATATTGTGATCTCTTTAAAAACCTTAACGATACAAGTGTTATTTGGCGGACGGACTGTCAAGTTAATTTACTTTGATGATTAATAGAGTAATCTTTACCTCATTCTCTCACGCAACACCTAAAAATCACATTTCTTTAGTTACGCCAGTTTTGAAGTAAGAAAACAACATTTGTTCATTAAAAGATAAACATTTCATACGTAACAAGGGAAGACGTATAAATATAAATTTGTCCAGTTGCCTCGTTATACAGTAACAGAGTACAGACTTTAAAGTGCATGAATTTCATTTCAATATTGTGAATGCTAAATGCAATTAAAAGGACACATCGGGCCTCTGGATGGTAGTTTCTCGCATCGGCTTTTTCGACTACCGTTTTGCAAAAAAATCTCGCACCTAATGCACGCTTTAGAATACACCACGCAACGCGCGTTAACTTCTTTCCCAATCTCCTCTCTTTCACTCGTTCCCTCTCGCTCGCTCTCATCACGGGGTCTACCGCCATCCAAATTCAAACATCCCTTCTTCCCGCTCGCGCTCTTATACACACGTGCGATCCGGGGCGCGCGCACGGTTGCGAGCGGTATGCGTGAAAGGGCTCGTGGCTGCACAAAGAGTGTGGCCAGGTCGGTCCACGGTGTGTTGGTGACTTAATTCGGTGTGAATATATGCAAGCCCCGCCGAACCAATCTCTACCCCTACTCCATCGGTCGCGCTCGGAGCATACACGTAGAGTACCGGCCGACCGGTCGGCTAATTTCAATACCTCCCTGCCACCCTCACGTCCACCATCAAATACATTCGTGTATGCACGCGGGTCTCTGAGCCCCAAGCTGCCTCGCGTTCTCTACGTGCACGGAATCCGAGTGTGTGTGTGTGTGTGTGTGTGTTACGAGCGCGGCAGAAACGAGGCTTGCGTGCGTGTCGGGGTGGATTGTTTCGCACGTGACGTGCGTGTGCGCGTACAACGACACGGATGTATTTGACGCCGGAGGGATATATAGAGAGAGGCCGGCAGAGAGGCGGGAAGGGCGCTGGACGGAAAAAAGGGATGCGTTTCTACACAACAGGAAGCACGATGTAGCATATACACGAGCGAGAATGGGATTTCAGAAGACACAGCGTTGCGCGTGATATCCTCCAATTAATATCCTCTCGCCTTAATGCTCGGCTTCGTCCTAGCTGTCGCGACGTCGACAAGATTTTCTCTCCCTTTCGTGTCGCCGATTGACGACATGAGGTAATTTAATTACGCAGCCACCTTTTAGATCTTTATTTCTTTTCGTTGAATTTCAAAATTAGCAATCACTGCGTTCAGCAGGAAATGCAGCTTTGCAACTGTTGCCAGATTCTTTAATATGTTAATTGTTCTTTATTGATTCTTGCTCTTAGCTCCTCATTTTTTTTCTCTCGTGGATCTAAATATATGCAAACCAATACTTAAAAAATCTTACAATGATAATAACTCGAAAATCGCTTTAAGTTATGTCGCTTTTGAAGTGAAGGATATTATTGTGGAATCTATATTCATTGCATAACCGCTTTTTCTGCTGAACGCAGTCAATAAATTTTATTTTAGCAAGATTATTCACACAATGCAAAAGAATAAGTGAGAGAATAAGATTGGTGCAACCTAATGTCCTATGAAATGTCTAAAAAAGAAAAATTATCTATTTTCTCCAACACATGCATTCTTCTTCAACAAGTAATTTCAAGCGCAATAATCTGGAAATGAGGTCGTGTGGAAACGATGTGTTGAAATCTCACATATCACGGACTGACAACATTATTACGATGTCAGCCGAATAAAAAGGCGGTTAATTTTGTTGATTTCTACACAATATGTGTCACAACATATAATAATGTACACACAATAACACGACTTAATTATTTACAAAAACGTACGACATAGCTCCCTTACTTTAAAAGTAACACAATTAACTGAAGAAGTTTAATTATCCTAGAAAAGGAAAAAACTATTTTTTACCTTGACTGAGAATTACTGACTAATCAAATAAAATATCAGTAAAAATAATATTCTTGACATAAAGAAAAAAATGTCATTTATATCATTTTCGTTTTACACCTAAAAAACTACCCCTTTTAGTTGTAATAATTTTAATAATTTTTTTTTAATCGCATTGTTTAATTGTGACGATTTTGATGATTTTTGATGGAGTTAAATTATTTCACTTTCAATAAGGTAATATTACTTCATGATAATAACATGAAAATCGCTTTAAAGTATGTCATTTTTTAAGCAGTGGTATTATTATGGAATCTACTTATCATTGAAAAACTTCCACTTTAAGTGTCTTATTTCAAAAGAAATCTTTCTCTCTCTCTCTCTCTCCCCTCCCTCGTTTCCATCGACTATCTAAAAAAGGGAGATCAAAAAGAACCGCCAGCCACGATCGACGGCGCTTTTCCGCAGGAACTGCCCGAGCAATCACGCGTAATCACGGCTCGCATTATAAAACTGTCCCCGAGGGAGAGTTCTCATGCTCGACACTGTGCGGTGATTGAGGGTAGGGAAGGAAAGAGAGAGGTCGAAAAGCGGAAATGCGGGGTACGATTGGTGGAAGGTTAGATCGCGCGGCGGTTCCTCCGTTGGAGATTTCACCATCTCGAAGGGGTCCAGAATGTGCCTGCGTCGTACATGAACGCGACGTAACTACGTATGGTGATGGCGAGGCACGTTGTCCGAGACAATAGCACCCCATGTGGGGACGCGGCGAGAGGGGATCGGGAACGTAAACTGGACGGTACGTATCTTTACGGGCCATAAAGGCTAGCCCTCGTTACGGAGGGACTTGTACCGCACCCGTGGCCACTAAGGCACCGCACCACGAACCCTCCGTGTCGCCTTTAACTCTCTCTCTCTCTCTCTCTTTCACTCTTCGCTCTCTGTATCTTTCTCGCTCGTTCCGGTTAGCTCTATCTTCCACGCCGATCGCCCTACGACCCTCTCTCTCCTTTCCCACTTAACCCTTGATTCATCCGCAGTATTCTAGATATCGTACAGCAGAAAATAACTTTGAAGGAAGAGTAGAATGTATTTTCTATAAAGAGAGGAAGATCTACTTGGACACGTTACATACGTTTCTTAAAATAATGTGAAAAACTATTCGTAAATTTTCTCACCTGTAAAGTTTAATTTAATTAATTACGAATTGGAAAAAGTCTATAAGATTTAAGATTAGGTCGAAGTATGACATATACATTTAAACATGGAAGAAGGAAAGGGATTATACTACTTTTACTGAAATAAATCAGTAGCTTTATTCATGTAACATAACTACTTTTGGCATAAGTTTTTAGCCATAGAGTTAATACCAATTATGCTATAGATAAAAAAAAGTTCTTCGGGTATACAGGACGAACGTAATTTACGAAAAACTGAAGAGGGAAAAAAGATTGCGGTTATGGAATACCACTAACTAATATATAGTATAACTTTATACATCAGATACATGTACACATTTTGTTGCCAACTTTAGTACGATTATATCATTTGAATATTCAAGATCTTCGAGCTAGATTGAAATTAAAAACATAATACTTTTCAGAATTACGTAAAAAGTACACGCTGTCTGTCACCTACAAAATTGAAATGTAGCTTTTACGACAACGCAGTGAACACTAATGGCAGATTGTGAACAAGGTCGCCCCGAAAATGCAGTGCAAATTACTACCAAGGTATCATGATACTCTCCACAACCTTCCACCTATTTCATAATAATAATTGCTCTAATTAAAAAAATGATAATCTTGAAATACTTTAAATACTTTCGAACCTTCTGCTATCAATTTAATGAGACAGTTTACTATTGTAACTACTGTAGCATTAAGACGGTTAAATTGATTTGCTGAATAAAAGGAGTTACACATTGAAACGCAAAAGGGGGCCTTGTGGCCGCAATATAATGAAGATGTCTCGTCATGGTACACGGGTTTTTTCCCCGTGCCACATAGGCCCCATTCGCCCAGTGGCGGACCGCGGGGGTCGAACATAAATAATGTCGCGACCGCCATTGTACTGTCGGCAAAATTGAAACCCCATATGAAATCGGCGAAGCTCTCGAAAAACTACCCGAGCCTTTCACTGGCTCGACTTTAAATAGCTCTGACGCATAATTGGGCCCTGGACCTATTGAAAGAGGTTCTCGCGAGATTCATTCCCCATACTGTGCCTGACTGTGCCTCGAGTACTCGCGTGATCAATGGGACCGAACAAAGACATATGTTGCAATGTGCGTACAAGAATCTCCATCTTGTTGTGTTCAGCGTCATCAGATATGATTGACACTAAGGGTGCTTTCCACCAAGAGTCACAGATGACACAGTGTAACACAATAAATCATTATATTCTTGTTGTTTGCTAATGTTAAACTAAGATGACATGATCACTGTGTCACACTGTATCGTTTGCTAGAAAGCACCATAATATTACTAGAAATTGTATCGAAACAAAAATACAAAATTTGAAAAGTGATAATAAGAATATAATATTCGCAAAAACCTTCTTCTGTCCTTTGCCCGATTAAGCTTTGCAAACAGAGACGGTTTACAATTGATAATCGTTGTCCCCTCCATAGGCACAAAAGTCAAACTTGCAAGGTAAAGAACTGGCTTCGAGCAAACTCGTATAACGACGAGTAATTCTGCACGAAAGCAATAGCGACCCCGTAGAGTGCCAAAATATTGAGGGGCAGTTCCTCCATGATACTCGCCAAGAAAGAACGTCGAGGAGGAGGGCGATAAATAGTAGGCTAACCTCATTTTTCATGTGGCCCATAAAAATCGTCGTCCGTGTATGGTCGGCCTGAATGGGGGCCCCCAAATCTTTCAGCGAGTCCTAAAGAAGAGGAGATGTCGGCGGCCTTCATTGGCGGGCGCGGAAGCGTGACATTATATTTATGTTGTCACCCCGTATGTCAAAAAGAACGACGTTGCTACCAACATACTCGTGAGAGCGAGAAGGAGAGGAAGGAGCGGGATAAAGAATCGCGACATCGTCAAGGGGCCCGTTTGGGTCTTGTCTGCAAACATTGCCGTTGGCACATCCCGATCGCTACTCATGCCGCGAGGACAACAATGCATTATTCTTTCGATACCTGTATACCGAAGCTGGCTGTCGTAAAACCATCGAATCGAATCGCGAAGAAAGCGATAGAAGTGATAGAACGCTTCCTTTTAGGCCTTCTACATCCAGCGATAGGAAAGTCAGACTTGGACATGAATGAATTGGTCAAAGTGAAAATGTCACCTGTATTATATTTAAAAAATTCACTGTACGTAATTTTTAAAGAATTTTGAACGTAAGGGTGAAATGATCAATTATTTTGTATGAATCTCGAAGTCAAAAGAAAGAACGTAAGCTAATGCAATAATGACTGCGTTTAGAAGACAAAGTCTCAGAGCTCAGTGGTGCTTTAATATGACTGGTTCTTGCTTTCAATTCTTTGCGAGATGTAAATGTATAAATCAATCGTAATAAAGAATCACTTAACGCTCACTATGCGGCTTTGTCTTTTTAACGCGGCGAATGCAACTGACTTAGAGTACACATCATTAGACTGCTAAGATAAATGGCAGGCTCTCTAAGCTGGAATCTCAAGCGATAAAACGAAAAAAATCGCAGGGAGCCCTTCCGGCTCGCGTTACACGCGCGTGCCCCTGTTGTTGCAACTGTCGTGCTCCGAAACAGTTGGCTCCACGACACTCTCGAAAATGTCTGCGAATCATCAACGTAAGATCTCGCGCCGACAACATCCGGCCTTTTAAGCGATATGTCGTCGGCCACTTATGGTGTCCTATGATCTGTCGACGGCTCCACTTCTTTTACTTTCAATAAAGAAACTTATTTGCGGTAACAAAAAAAGGAAATCTCTCGTGCGTGCGACACAACAAATTTAGCGGGGTCTTTTAATATTAAATTATTAATATTACTATCTTTAAAAACACAAAGTTTTTACTCTTCTATTCTACTTATATATAATTTTATAAATCTCTATGCTCTCTAATTATATTAAATATACAAGCTTTCTCAATACGTAAATAATGATTTTTATGTATTTTAACTCTTGAAAAAGAATACAAAATTAAAATAATTCCATTACCCATAGATTTTGAGGAATCAAAGACTTTAATTTCCAAGAAATTTAAAAATAAATTTAAACAATTTATAATTTCTTTCTTTTACTTTATACAAAGTAAAGTATATATAAAAATCATTCAAATATTGAGAAACAAAAATCTTGTTAATCAATGTATTTTTTTCTTATATTAAAAATATGTGTTTGCCAATAATTTTTATTTTAATATATCACTTAAACTGTATATAAACAATAAAAAGAGCTTCATACCATCACATTAATTTTTTTTAATATATATATATATATAT
>NW_017299806.1:368252-370436 GCF_001594075.2 Trachymyrmex cornetzi
TAAGAGTCTAAAATGTAACTAAGTTAAGTTAAAATTATTTAACTTTTCAACTTTTTAACTTAACTTTTAGCTTTTTAACTTGGCACTACCCAACCCTGACAAATTTACATTATTACATAAAAAATTCGAAGTGAAATTTTTTTTAATTAAAAGGTAATAGATTTTTTGAAAAACATTTCCTTTTTCAGTGTCCTACATAAAACATGTATTACTTGTTGAAAAACAAAATATTGATCGAAAATTGTTTTTCGGTATTATCAATGTTTCTAACAATATTCTAATAATTTCCATAACTGATCTCTTCCGTAAAATATTTTAATTAAACAAATATCGATGTTAAATTTATCGAAGTGGCTGTGCTCGAAAGAAAATTTTGTACAATAATTCTAGAATGTCCTGTATACTTATCCAGTATCTAGATACGAGACACGTCATGTATACATATCGAATAAAATCTGACGCGAGTCTTTCAGTCAAATAGGAATACTGGCATCATCCGATAACCGAAACGTATGAAAGGCCGTGACGAATTACTCGAAGCTGGTCGAAAAGCCCGAAGAACAATCAATATCTGTCGTTCGTAACTGGCATAAGTCGTACGTGCTCGCGAACGTTATAGAAGCGGGCAACGCGTGCCAGTTTCCATCGGGAGTGACGGTAACAGCTGTTGCACGTCCATTTCGGAGCTTTCTCCGTGGAAACTCCACGGGGGGAAAGAGAAGGAGAAAGATAGAGATAGAGAGAGAGAGAGAGAGAGAGAGAGAGAGAGGGAGGGAGAGAGAGAGGATATAGTCGCGTAAACACAACCTAAAAGCAGTAGATCACCCGGTTCCTCCTCGCACGTTTCTGAACACGCGCGGCCGCGCGCCACGCACGGATAACTATACGCTACCTTGAAACACCGCGCCCGATCGATTTACGCCTGTCAGACGAGAAAGAAGCAAACGAGTCGAGACAACGAGCCGATGCTGAGGAATACACGTCGATCGCGAACGGGCTTGTCGTCGCGTGTCTCAACGAAGTTAAATTCCGAAGAAATTCGCGGCGAAAAACTCCGATGGATTTCACTTCCCGCGAAACGCAAAGTAATAATAACATTATCAATATTTCTATGCAGCACAGAAACTTGCAACAACATCGCTGGAACGTTTGCGATGACTATGTTTGGTGGATAAAGCAACTCGAAACTGTTGTAAGATTAATTTAATGTCGTTGATTCTTAGTTCCTCGTTGGATTTAAATGTGTAATCAATCGTATTAAAGAATGGTTGCAAAGTTATATCTTTTCTGGTGAACGCAGTTCGATGTTATTACTATATTTTGCAACTGTTAGTTTTCTTCACTGAGATAAGACTATTTCGACTATTTCTTTAGATCTAAAAGTACAATCAGCGTGAAGAAACCCTTTGCGTTCAGCAAAATAAACATTCTACCGAACGCGGTTACACTCTAAATTTCTTGCAGTAAAATCTCACTCCAAGAGAGTGAAAATACAACTACCCTTGAAATCAAAAGAAAATATTTCACTTCTTGAAAAAGAGTAACAATTTTCACTCTTTTTAGAGAGAATTTTCACTCTTTTTTTAGAGAGAATTTTCACTTCAAAAAAGTAAGATTTGACTTCTTTGAAGTGAACATTTACTCTAAAAAGAGTGAAAATTGTCACTCTTTTTCAAAAAGTGAAGAGTGGTTGTATTTTCATTTTCTTGAAGTGAGATGTCACTGCAAGAAATTTAGAGTGTATCGTTAGACAGGAAATTATAACAATAATATAACGTTATTTTATGTTTGAAATAAAATTCTGAAGAACTCTGTTTTCGCGAAATTCAGTAAAAACTATGATCTACTAAATTACACATTCGATTTTCATTCTATATGTAAAAAGTCCCTTTTTACTGCCTGTTCTCGGATTTGTAGACTGGAATTCGTGTTAACCGCCGATAATTGGTCTTAAACGTAGTCCATGGGAGAGATACTGGATCCGGTTTGCGACATCATTGCTCGTTATGCTCTTTTTTGCGGGAGTCTTCTCTAACGCGCGCTTGTCAGCGAGTTTTTTCGCGAGTTTTTCAATCGAAAAGCACGTGTCCGTTATTAAGAGCTAGATTGCAACCTGGGCCGATGCTTGCTCGACACATCTCACTCGGAAGTTTTTTCCGTTGTTTTTTTTTTTTTTTTTTTTAT
>NW_017299806.1:370471-375403 GCF_001594075.2 Trachymyrmex cornetzi
GAGCCACAGGGATTTTACAGTCCTAATAAAAATCCCACAAAAGGAAAATTCTGCTCGTTCGGTGTACATAGTGCGCGCGCGCGCTTGCCTTTTTAACCCGAAAATCCCATAAAAATTAAAAGCATGGTTTGCCGTTGTCGGCAGTACCATTGTCCCACGCGGCTCCCTCGTTTCCTTTCGGTGTATCCACTATTCCCCTTCCTCCCTCTTTCTTTTTTTGCACCAAAAAAAAATCAAACCTCAGCGGTAAAGATGCGGACTTGATGAACAGCTTTTTGAAAAAAATTCAAAACGTCGTGCGTATAGAAAGATGTGGCCAAGCGGTATGAACAAAAGAACGTGCGAGAGAAGTCTTCTTTCGGGATTTTGTTCTTTTTTTTGCAGCAACCGTAAAAAACGAAGGCAATCGTCAGTCGGCATTGTAACTCTGTAAATCGTCGCTCGGTCATATATCACTCGGTTAAAAAATAATATTCTCCGTGCGGTATATATCTGCGCTTTTTGCGTCCCACCGTCGCCTCCACTGCCGGCCGGCCGCCGTTTCGCGCCATCTCGTCGATATCCTTTTTCTTTTGGGGAGACACGATCCGCCCCGTGGTGCGACACTTGAAATTCTAATTCGCGCATATTTACTGTCTAACAGAGTAGAGATATTTCACCGCGCGCGTCCTAATGAAACTGCCTCGATATATGCTTCGCACCGTTTTTGCGACGCTTCGCAACGCTCCGAAGACGGACTGCGCGAGGAAATACAGCGCGATTGCAGGCCGGCGTAAATTAGTCACTGCCGTGGACTCTCGCAATTCCAATCGATACGAATTTTTCTGTTGGTAACGAACGATTGGAGAAAGGAAACGCGGCAGATCGTGGGAAAAGAAGCGAAAGATAAAAGGTCCGCAGGCCTCCCCCCCCCCCCTTATATAGTTTCACAAATCGGCGGCTCTCTTATTCCAGGCATAAAAAAATCGACCATTCATTCGAGGCAATCGATAAAATCTGGTCGCTGTCGAGAACGCGAGATCGTATCATAACGTAGCTTTTACAGCGACAGATACGGCGGATGTCCGCCGTATCGCTTTTACCACCCGGATGCTTGCATCGCGAATACGCGCGAGAAATGAAACCGATTCGAAGGATTTTTAGTTAAGGATGTATTACACGTATTTTTTTTTTCACAGAATGAAAAAATTACAGATTTTTCCAACATCGTATTTGAAAGTAATGCGAAAAGTTTGGCGGCGAATTAAAACCTCGATCAACAATTATTTCAATAAGTAAATACGTTTTTAAAAAATAATTAATAAATGAGATAATTTGTATTTAAACTATAAAATTGAATATATATAAATATTGATCTTATTGAACTGTTTCATACGCATGTAACATTCATTTTTATATAAAAATAATAAATTTCCAATTTCAGTTATTTTTTACAGAAACTATACACCTTAACGCGCTATTCTTGTAACAACCACTTTTTCTATATAAAGGGAATAAAACGCACGAATATAATTTCAATCGACCTCAGTGACCACGGCGAACGAATCGTTCCAGCTACGCGTGTCCGATAACCCTCCCTATCTTTATCCGAATGGTTTGCACGCGAGATAAGCACGTAGCAGAAAAAAACCTACGCAACTCTCTGTGTAATTACCCTGCGTAATTCTGGAGCCGGACCGACGCGAAATTCGGTAGTCCGCGATGGTTGTGTGCGGCGATCGCCGAAAAGGAAAAAGACCGGCCATTCATGCGCGGACGCGATAAAATCTGAGAGCTGCGCTGAAAGCGCGCCAGATCGTATCGGCCAGTAATGCGATCCCCCAGCAACATAATGGTGCAAAACCCGGCCCATTGTTGTCGACCGGGGTGCATTTGGTGCACAGGATGTGCTCCCGATTTTCTCGGGTGTCGTATAATGTGGCTTACGCCTAGCGGGGGGATAGGAAGGGGAATAATGCAGCGAGATCCAGCGATTTAGGATACCAAGAGAGAGAGAAAGAGCAAGAGAGAAGGTGATCGTAGCGACCAGGCGGATAAATATTTTATATAGATTTTTTTTTTATCGAGTGTAATGTTGTATATCCGTAAACGTATCCTTGTATAGAATTATAAAAGAACCTATTTTCCCCACGAATAATTTAATTCAAACAATACGATTTTTTATAAAGGCACAATTCTGACGAAACTTGATAAAGTAATTCTCGGTAATTTTTAAGAACATATAAAAATGAGTTTCAGAAGATACAAGTTCTTATTTTTCATTTTTAAATATTGATTACACCTATTTAAACATTATATAATTCATAGTAATTTAGAATGTAATAACCAAGGCATAGAATATTCTAGCAATATTGCAGCAACGTTGGAATGTTTCATGCTGTCTGGAAATTATTAAGTGCGTAATCCATATATAGTAATTGTTTAATATTTTTATTTTGTTCAATATATATATATTATTTTAAACGTAATTTAAAATTATTTAATCTTTCAAAAAAAAATTAAAATGTAAACAAAGTTTGTGTTCCAAAATTCACCGTCAGTGCCGAAAATGTATAGTGCATGTAACATAAAATGTAGATTTTCAATGCTGATAATGAATTTTGGAACACACGCTTAAGAGATGATAAAAGTCATGTCACATAAAAATCATCAGAAACAATTTTATGTTGCAATATATTATCGATCGCTCATCAAACTTTTTTATTAAGAAATATAAATAAAAATTAGGCTTTTTATATAATTTCCTATCATGATCTATCTATGTATCAAATCATTATACATAAATTTTAATTATTATTCCTATTCTTTTTATTCCTTTTTTAACTCAGCTTCTTCCACTTTTTCTCAAATTTATTACACCATGACTCGAAAAAACATGTATCTATAAGAATAAATGATGCTTAAATGCAGGGTTGGTGGAAATGCCTTTACCGTTTTCGTTACTTTTTTTCGGTCATTACTTTTTCTATCTGTAACGGTAACGATAATGTCGTTATTACATTTTTACAATAACGGGTACAACCGTTACTTTCGTTACGGGTTACTTGTATCGTTACTTTCAATCCCTTATTATCTTTATAACTATTCAGTAGATCTTATTCTGTGTGCTTGGCTGGAAATATTTTATAATAAAAATTTAAATATCAAGAAATGTTTTGTACTTAATTTCTTAGACTGCATTCTGGTAATTACTGCAGTCAATATTAAAAATCCGTAGTATATACGTAATGTAAATTATAAATTTTGAGTAAAATGGAATGCATTCTTAACGACATTAATGTTTTGAAAACGTTTAATAAAAATTTGTAATAAAATCTGCGTTTATAAACCACAATTTAATTCCTCAAAGATAAGCATACATTAAAAAATAAAAATGTTAATATAAAAAATTATCGAAAATTTATTAAATTTAAGTTTAATATAAAGAAAAGCTTAGAGTATACAGACACTAGTTTAAAATTTTAAGTTTTAACATTGATTTCACAATTAATATTGATTATTACATAATATAATTTTTTAATATTAGGTGTTAAACTTAATTCCTGCCGTTTTTCGTTTCCAAAATTGATTTGTTTCGAAGAGAAATACTTTAATCAAAGTATTATTAATAAAGTATTATTAATTAGTAATAAAGTAGAAAATAGAGGAAATTATTTTGTTTAAGGTATTCATTCCTCTTTCCTTCGAAACAAATCAATTTTGGAGACGAAAAACGGCAGGAATTAAGTTTAACACCTAATATATATTGTATTTTAATAAAAAAGTAACAAATAACGAATCGTTTCTAAGATAATGGTAACTCATTACTTTTATTAAACTAATGTTACCAATTCTGTTTAAATGTGTGTCCACAGTTTGGGTCCATGGATTCGCTAATTATAAGTCCAAGTGAGCCTAAAGCTTAAACACCGTCTAAATGTGGACTGCGGAGCAATCATTCCTGTTGAATCGCCTAAGACGCTGAAAATGCACGTAGCACAGCGAAGTGGCGCCATCGGCAACGAAACATGAAAATACAAACATCTCGCGATAGGTAACAAAATCGCCCAGCTGTGTCATGTGCGACTCCAGAGATCTATTTTACCGACCATTTTCTATCTACTACAGTTAAGGAAGCTTGCAAAGTTCTCATGTGCACAACAGTCATTTTTTAGTAAACAAACGATCGCGACGAATTATATTTTCTATTTATCTATCATCGGTCACGCAGCGAGGCTTAAATTACGATTCGTAAAGAACAACAAATTGTCAAAATACGACAATAAGCATTATGCGATATCAATTCATTTTGAGAAAAGTACAGATAATTAACCCTTCACCTGCATCATGGATTTTTTAAGGAGCAGTCAAAATTTTAACACTCAAAGTTTCCGTCTATATTTTATTATACATATAAAAAATGATCTATGTAATAATCAAGATGATATCTGAGTTCAAAAATGTTTAGAATACAAAAGGTGCGCGTTCGGAGACATTTGTGTCATTCTATCCTTGTTTTATTTCTAATAAACAATGAAGATAGAATGACAGAAATAGCGGTAATAGTGTATCCCTGAACGTACCAAAAGCGGAAATGTAAGGGGCTCCATACAATAAAAGGAACAGAGAATAGAGAACAGAGAAGAGAACATAAGAATTTCAACCTATCAGAAATCACGAGGGGGTAACCACTAGCGAAATATTGTCCCACAGATTACATGACATCATATGATTTCATCTGATTACAAATAATTTTTTTCACTCCCTGAACGTACCAAAAGCGGAAATGTAAGGGGCTCCATACAATAAAAGGAACAGAGAACAGAGAACAGAGAAGAGAACATAAGAATTTCAACCTATCAGAAGTCACGAGGGGGTAACCACTAGCTGAAATATTGTCCCACAGATTACATGACATCATATGATTTCATCTGATTACAAATAATTTTTTTC
>NW_017299806.1:375637-386216 GCF_001594075.2 Trachymyrmex cornetzi
TTCTCTGTTCCTTTTATTGTGCGGAGCCCCTAAAACAATAAAAATTGTTTTTCCGATTTTTTGCAACAACTGATTTATAATATATATAATTAGTGGGCGGCTCATGGTGCGGATGGCGCGACGTTATGATAGTGAAAAACAGTAATGCAAACGAAGAGTAAAAAATACGAGTATGTAATAAATAAGTTTACTCACCGGTTGTTGCGGGGTCGTTGTTGTCCGAAACGCTGATCGCAGCTTTCAAGAATTTCTCCATTTTCTCCGATCTCGTTCAGAAATTCCCGTCCGCTTGCGCGATCCGTCCGAGACGTAAACGAAGCACACACCAGAGAATCCTGACATCTTTATTCACTTCCAAAATTCGCTTCCTGATCGTAGAAGTCACTTCCGAAATCCGCTCCGATTTTCAATGACGCGACGCGGCACAAATGCGACGTAAACGCGCAATTCGCGAAATACGTTTAGGCTAGCATACATTAATTTGTTGACAAATGCAAGCGTATTAATTGGACAAACAGATTCTCGGATTTCTCTATCCTATAGTTAATTATTCAACGGGCTTTAAAAATTTGTCGTAATTATTATCGAATTTTATTGAATTTTTTCGGCGAACAATTCATAACTGTCATCGCATTTAAGCTAATTCTACAATGTGCTTTTTGTTTTCTGTTTCTTGCCTTTTCGAAGAGGCAAGAGACAAACAGCAAGAAACAGGAAAAGTGAAAGAAACAAAAAGCACATTGTAGAATTAGCCTTAGAGTATTTAGACGAAAAACACCCGACAAACCGACGCGAAGGCAAATCATATAAAGCTGGTTCTACATTCTCAGACAGCACAGAATATTTATGTTAAATATTTATTAATATTCATGTTTTGAAATGTTATATAGATATTTTATACATATTTTATACAAAGCTTTATTCGAAATATTATATTAAAATATATTTTATGCAATATTTATGATAAATATAAATAAATATTTCTAATAAGTATTTTTTATTTGGATTATTATGTCTCATTAAGTATTTTCATAGCATTTACTTTACATTCATAATAAGTATTTCATAATATTTATAATAAATATTTATGATCTGTGCAATCTAAAACCACAAAAATATTTACAAAATATTTAAAATAAATCTTATAAATATTTCTAAATATTTTGTAAATATTGTGTGCTGTCTAGGTTAGTCGCAAGCCGATCGTAAATTTTTTGCGACAGCCAATTTAAAGCTTGCATTTTGAAATCAAGTTTCATATTGGCTGTCGCAACAAACTTGCGATCAACTTGTGTCTAATGTAAAATCGGCTTAATACATACTGCGACGATTGCTTCGGTAGTTACCGATTCGAAGCGGAGCGCAGGAATTCGAACGTACTTTCGGCAGTTTGGCACGAATGGCACGTACGCGAAGTAACCTTTCGTCTTTCGTCACGAAAACGTATTTACTCGCGCTGCGAAGTAAACAACACGCCACGAGGATCGCCCGCTTTTGTTCGACACTCGCAGTGATCCCCGAACGCCTTCGACACTTATTCGCACACGAAATTCGATCTCGGCGAGAGAGAGACCGCCGAGAATGACGAGCGCGACGATTTATGACTTACGCACGAGAGAAAGACGGCGCGAACTAATATGGCCGCGCATGCTCGGCGCGCAGTACAGACCGTTAACGTTTAACATTGGATTTTTTTAATTTAATGCTTATTAGGGTATTATAAGATGGCCATAGGCCATAATTTCTCCAACAATTGATAAATAGTGCATTTTTATAGTCATTCTTAAAGATAATCAATATTTACTGTAGTTTTCATATGAGTACACTATTCAAAATAACAATATTATAAATATTATCTAATATTTTTTCTTTCGACTATCTGCAAAGTTTTGCACGTGTCTGCTAAAAACTGTTATAATGTCTAATAAATTACAGTTAAGCTGCCATAATCAACATTACATACACAATAAAGGTATACGTAAATTGCAATGTGACCTATAATTAATACTCTTATTTTCACTATTTATTTATAAATACTATGGCTATCTTTCTTAATATCAGGGCCATCTTTTCCCTAAAAATCAGATAAGATGGCCAATGCATATTTTGTAATATTTTGATAAAATTAAAGTTCTGTCAAGTATTTTCTCTTTAATTTCGATAGTATTTGTTACTTTAAGCTTCAGTGAAAGTAATATCCCAAATATTGTTAAAAAGTAACAAGAATAAATGTATGTTTTTTGCATTTTAAAAAACTATGGCCATCATACCTGAGTTTACCCTATAAATTAAATTCGACTTATAAGTAAACCTACGGAAGTGTCACTCACCGATTTTAATGAAACTTTGCATATTTGTAGAACTTTGAAAAATATTTGACATGTATTTTTTTTATCGGCAAAAGTCTGAAGGATGAAAACTACCCCTTAAAGGTAAGAGTAGATTTAACATATAGGTTCCGTAGGTTTACTTATTAGAAGAAATTGTACGGTCTGCGTTTTACACATAACGCTGTTTCATGTGGTAAGTAATATGTAATTACTAATTACTGAGCGATACTTTGGTAAAAAGAACGAAAATTCAGAATTATATTATTATATTGTATTATATTATATCATAATATAGCAAACACCAAGTTATATGTAACGTACCATTTAGTTATAATATCCCACTCAATAATTTAACTGTAATATAACGTGTGTTATATTAATTATATTGTTGAGTGGGAAATTAGTTGAATTAATCACCATGTTAGCATTAAAATTTGATTTTTTAAAATCTAATGCTTATTAACTTAAATTTGATTAAAATAAATCGTATTAAAATAATCGTTTTGTATGTGTGAGATGTAATGGTAAATAAAATATATATATTATCTACTAATTATTCAACGACGTTACGGTAAAGAAAAAAAAATCAAGAATTATATTTTTATTTTATATTATATTATATCAAGTAGCAAATACTACGTTATATGTAACGTATCTGTTAGTTGTAATTTTTACAGTTGTAATTTGTGTGTTATATTACGGTTATATTATTGAATGGGAAATTATTACAACTAACAGGTACGTTATATGTAACTTGGTGTTTTACTGGGATGTAATTTCTGGATCTTATTATATAAATATTATAAACTATTTAAAAAAATTGATTAACGTTGATAAAACTACCTTAACAGGTGTTTTTTCTGTTCGAAAAAATGAAGGAATTTAAAGTTAAATTATAATTATTTCTAAATTAAAATTGTTTTTTAACGTTTATAAAAATGTGTATTACAATAGATATTGGATCTTTTATACGTACTTTAAAAAATTGTTGATCAACGTATTATAAAACGAATAAAGCTAATTACAAATAAAAATTATAATTACAATGCTATATACCGTGAAATGTAATAAATATTAAATTTATAAAAATGTAGTTTATTTTGATGTATTTTAAACGGACGAATAAAATGCATTATTTAATTTGTTTCGCTTTACTTTTTGTATAAGATAATGAAAAAGTTTTGAAAAATTAGAACAGTTTATATTATATACAGATAAATTATTTTGGTGACAAATATTATTGTAAGATTTAAAATTTATAGGAGATTGAAAAAAGTTTTTATCAATAATAATCAAATTATGAGAAGAGCTATTTAATAAAAAAGATTTTGTCGTTTTTAATCTCGATTTACAAGTTACAGCACCTTTATGGGATAGTTTTTAGTTGAATGCTTCCATTTAATACTTCAGTCAATTTACGCTTTGCAATGCAAGCCAAACGAACGAGAGACCAAGCTTGTACTTTAAAGCTCGCGCAACCAAATAGGATTCGAACGCGAGAGAGAGGTGGAGCAAATCTCACGTCTGTGTATTATCATCCTTTTGATGTCCTTCTCAAAGCTGGACCTCGTCGAGCTTACATTCCCCATTGTTGTAAGTACAGGGAGGTAGAAGCTATAAATTTGGTAACCGAGTAGACCCGTCGCTTGTTAATTGTTATCATTCTGATTCTCTCTTAAATGCACTATTATATCTATTCGTAACATCTGTATCACAAAAACAACGAAATTCTCTTTACAATTGCAAAAAATTGTGCAATGAATTTTTTAAAAAATAACGATCAAAATAATTTAAAAAATAAGTAAAAATTTATTATAGATGCAAGTATACATATTATCTTCTCCGATAATGACTTAAATCATATTTTAAAATGTCCCAAACTAATAACAAATTAAAACATTAAATATATATATTTTAATGTTTATATCTGTATTAACCTCATGTAATTAACAAGTTATGTAATTAACATTTCTTGATAAGTTTACTAAAAAATATAATTTTTAAAACGGTGATTGAAATAAAGAAATGACATGGCAGATAACATTGTCAGGTGCCGCTTTTCAGAGTTATATGAAACTAGAGTGCCATCCCTGTATCGTTGGAATCTGGAGCGTACTGGACAATACAGGGAGACAGTCGCAGCGGGGCTTTATTAAGCTTATTAACGGAACATACAAGGGTGGACGTATATCTACATCGCAGTGGTTGGGGAAAATATAACCGCCGAGAGGGACGTGAGGATGGAAGGTAACGGTGGCGGGAAAGCTGTATTTCAACTCGTTAAATCGTGGCGCATTCGAGGCCTCTATTTGTCGTATCTAATATCATAATGTCTCTCTTTCTCTTTTACTTTTTCCATTTTTACCGCCTCTGCCAGTTATCCTTCAAACGACACGGTGGAATAAAGTGAAAGAGAAACGTTCTCGAAAACAACCTTAATTAAGCTTGATATTTCACGGTAAGATAGTGTTATTTCGAATAACTAATATATATTTCGCGATTGTTATTCTATATATAAAATCGAAATGTCTCAATAATTGATACATTTCGACAAAATAAGCTTTATTTTATAATATAGAGAAATAGGCTCGTGTAAATGCTATACGCAATTAATTAAAATGTCAAGGCTTTTATTATAAACGAGCAATAATAGTTAATTAATAAAATTCAAATTATAATTACATATGTATAACGCTAAAAAATCTCAAACGGTTCGATTTACAAAGTCTTCAAACATATTTATATAATCCCTAACAATGTCAACGAACGTACTTATAATATATAATAAAAATTATCGCTCTAAGCAAATCTTATATACTTATTTCTGCGTTAAGATGTTACGGATCTATATAGGTATCTGGTCTGAATATTAAACGTCCATAATTGTGAAATTGTGTGTAACCAGTTCGTCGGTTGTTATCGAGAAAAGGTATCTGGCCTGAATATTAAACGTCCATAATTGTGAAATTGTGTGTAACCAGTTCGTCGGTTGTTATCGAGAATCAACTCAGTCAACAATTTCTTATAAAAAGACAATCCGATCTAGGATTTCGTCAACAACTGTCCTAGTATATTGATAATAGTATATTGACTGAGCTGATTCTCGATAACAACCGACGAACTAGTTATACACAATTTCACAATTATAAACATTGTTAGGGGTTATATAAATATGTTTTCTTTGTAATCACTAATGAAAACTTTGTAAGTTGAACCGTTTGAGATTTTTTAGCGTTATACGTACATAATTATTGCTCGTTTATAATAAAAGCCTTGACATTTTAATTTATTTTATAAGTTTTGTGTAAATACTTTCTCTTATACACAACAAATCAACGAATAATTTCATATTTAGAATTATAAATATTGATTTTAATGCAGCATATTTATTTATTTTAAGGCAATCTGTTTAAGAAGTTTGAGTTGTTCTTTCTCGTAGCTACATTCATTGAGACGGAACGATTTTGCTGAAATATTCAAATAGATCTGAAAATAATTTTGATGGCTGGACTAATAAAATTGTTATGTAGGACGGTCGAACGATAAACAATGGTGCAAAAAATTTTAACAGTCTAGCAACCAATTTGAGCGTTTTACATAATTATTTTTATGGTCTAACACAAAATTATCTTTAAATCTATATTTGTAGATACAAAGCTAAATTTGTAGATATTTTCGCAACTGTTTATTCCGTGAACATGTTTGTTTCGTATTCAAAAAAATGTATGTATGATATAGAGTATGTATTTTTATACAGCAACCATCGTCTTTCCGACAAATTTTCTTTTCAACTCTCCTGCCCTCGTTTTATCGCGTGTTCTGCGCAAAAGGATTATTAACTGCACGCTTCGTAGCTGAATTAACGAAAGACGAATTGTATCGGAAACGGGAAAGAACGAAAAGAGTCATTTCGTATGGTCACGAACAGACCACATATTTTTTGTTTCTAATAATGCTTTCTGAAATCACAATACATTAGACCATTATAACTCCAAATTGTCTAGCTACAAAATAGTTTCAATGCATTTTATTATATGCATTGAAACTTGTATTAAATTGCAACTTCTTTCCGTATTTTCTTTTAAGCTGATCTTCGCGGAAACTTTACATTTGTAATAAAGTTAGCTGCTTCAAAAATATACACACGCGTATAAGAACCAAGAGAGACGAAGGTTCAAATATGTAAGGGTCGCGGCGGATTTAGTGGTAAGCTGACGGAGCAGGAACGATCCTCGTCTAATCGTATCCCTAGTCCTGATTTAGGACGGGATTTTAATTACGAAGGGTCAGTAAGTGCGGCTGTCCACTTGGCACAAGTATTCCTCCCTTATTTATAGTTCATTAGCTCGGCTTTCGCGTAGAAGGCAAATTAACTTATGCCTAACGATACGCCGTCTTTATCTACCGAAAGGATGAGAATTTCTCTTTCACCGTTAAGTCTTGCAATGTAAAAGCAGCAAACATACTTTATAAAACATATATTTTTTTAGATTTTATAATATCTTTAATTTTTACTATAATTAAACTATATAATATTACATAAAATGTATTATATAAAAACATAAAATTCTTTAAAAATTTAATTAAAATAAAAAAATTTCTTTATCGGTAAAATAAATAGGAAGTGAAATAAAATATATAAAAAACAGCTTCAAAAATTGTCGAAATAAATTTTCGAACAAGAAGAAATTTAATTTCGTAATTGTTATTAAAAGAGTAATAAAGCATATATCGCAGAGAATAATACTTTATGTAAGCCGACACTTTTCTCAGAAAGCAGTCAACGATAAGATGGTCTTGTGAGCTTTTCCGGTGGCGCTGGAAGTGGCTCAGAGCGATACCGTTGCACTGATAAAAATGCGTCAAAAGATCCTATTTATTTTGGCCGCTGTTAATCTGTTATCTCGTACTGCCTAATGCAGCCGTCGGACATAATCTTTTGTCGCAGTTGAATAATGTTTTACTGAACCTCCTTTCGGTCGGATGTTGGCGGACCGTAAATCAAATTGACTGCATTTACACTTAATAATTAATTATTTATTCTCTTTAATATTCTTAGTGCGCAATATATTCGCAAAACGTCTTTAATTCAAAATAATCAAAATTATTATTTGACGTATCAAATAATATTCTGATATAGTGTAACATATCATGTTCAATATGCTATTTCTATGTATACACAGAACGATTTTAACGAAGTAAAAATTTTTAGCTACATATATATTGTTAATTTATTTATGCTACAATTAATTACAACATAACTCAAAAAATAAAGTTTTCCAGAAAATAAGTTTCAACGCTTTGAATCATTAGGGCCAGATTGTTCCACCTTTCGGTACACTTCAACTCATTGTCTTATTACTCTCTTACTTTTTTATATTCTTACTCTTTTACCCTTTGTTTATCCAATAGGTAAATCTAAAAATTTAATTAGATACAAATCTGCAGAAAATAAATTTTATTGAATCAAAATAATTATAGAAATTGAAGCAAGTTGGAACAATGCTGCTCAAAAAGTTTTGACATTAGGCCTATTTTTTATAGCTGAACTTTTACACCAGTTCATCTTTCTTCCTTTTCTCTTCAGGAGATAAGAAGAAGAAGAAGAAAGATGAATTGGTGCAAAAGTTTAACCAAAAAGAACAAGCCTATTCTAGCAACAAACTTGAACATCCTACATAATTATTTTTATAGTCCAATAACATTTGTTTTCTGCAGATCTATATCTAGCTAAATTTCTAGATATTTCAGCAAAACCGTTTTCATGTATGCTTCATATATAACATATAAATTTTTAGAATCGGCACTTATCTACTATCCGAATTGCGATCAATGAGAAAAGATCCAAAAGACTTAATGTCTTAATTCGTGCTTGTACGTTGTTACTTGTGTAACATACAAATAATGCGGTCGCGGCGGTTGCGGTTTCGCGATTGATCGTAGTGCCGATTTTTGCGGCGATTCCGAACATTTCACGACGCGGATAGGCGAGCGATTGATAAATTTATCCATACACAAGGAGCACATCCAAGGGGTTAATCACCTATATTCTTGCGAACCACGGCAAACCGCATCTACCTTCTCGATTACGCGTCAGCACAGACCACAGTGCAATAAACAGTAGCATCTTGTGACCGCGATTCAGAATTTTTGGCGAGTCTGAAACATATATACGATAGTCCAAGGAACTTTCTAACAGATCACGTAAAGATCTGAAAAAATGACAGCGTCTTTGTAAGTCTAATAATTAATTATAGCTAATTGGTCAATTCATTAACAATTTCTTTGAGAAATGTATATAAAATTATATTTTAGAAAATTATCATCATTTGAGATTACGTGAGACACTATACATGCGTTATTACCCGAACAACAAATTATAAAACTATATAATCGCTAAAATCGAATCGAGCGATCTTGAAAAAATCAAGCCGGTAGATTTTTGAAACATAATCGAGAATCCTTTAATAAACGGTCAATTACTTAAAGAATATCGTTTAAAGCACTTTTTTAATGTTCCAACAAGAAGCATTGAAATTCAAGCTTCCTCAAGAAAGGAAAAGGGGTTAAGAGAGGCAGGAGGTGGGAAACGGTGGAGGCGCAAAGGAACAAAATCGCGGGGGTGGGGCAAGCGATGCATGATATGGGAGAGTTCGACCCCTCTACCTGCTTCCCCAACGAGAGGCTCCGCCTCCAGAAAGCCGAATGACGTCACACAGACACTTGTTACGCCTTGCCGTTGCTTGATGGGATGCTGTATCGCTGAGATTTTGCATAAGCCAGAAAGAAACTTAATCAATACACCGACATATCCGTGCATCCGAGAAATATTTCTTCTCTAAAATATTTCTTCACCTTTCAATCATAATCAGATCTTTCTTAGAAGATTCCTCTAATCTAAAAAATAAAAAATATAAAATACGAAAAATAAAAAATATAAAAGACCAATATATATATACTTTTATGAAGTAAGGGATAAAATCTTAATCTTCCGAAGCTAACGGTGGATCTATTGAATAAATCTTTGTAAAAAAAATGTCAAACGATTCAAATTTCTTTATGTTATGCCTTTGCAAATTTTGATTGTTTTTATTAAAATATTAATAATAATTTAGTATTGATTTTTTTAAATACGAATTATGTTACTTCTTGAAATTAATTAGTACCTTGTAATTAACTGGACTGGTAAATTAAATGGACCTTACGGACCTATCGTCTGTGTTGTAAATTTTGGTATTTGCCCCGGAGGGTTAATACTATATTTAATATTATATTAAATATAAATGAGCTATTTGTAAATGTTCTTAATATAAGTCACATTATGGTGGACGTTTAATGGGAGATTCGTCGCTAGCTTTACCGTCGCAAAATGCGTTCTATCCCCACATCACGCGTTCCCACTTTGCAAAGAAAGAGGGGGAAGAATTACTCGAAGGCTGGGCTCATCATATCGCGGCTACTGGGAGGCTGGGCAGTCCTGAGAAATTATACGATAATATCGAAACTTTTATCGGCACTTCCCCCTTATCATTAGGAGAGGTGGCCCGAACGGCGACTAATCGTCGTTAACCAAACTACGTTCTACGATCGATGGACTTTGGACCATTTGAGACCTAATATATATATCTATAAATCTATACTTTAATAATTAAACTTCTATTGATACACTTTAATAATTAAACTTCTCTGACCTTTAATCTCAAGACTAATTGCTTGAACATATAAACACGTTGCGTGAAATCGCTAATCAATATATAGGAAAATTTTAAATGTTCATGCTTGAATAAATACGATTGCGTGAAATCGCTAATTAGTGTTTAGGAAAATTATAAACGTTCGCGCTGATACACGGGGAATCCCACGAATTTATCCTGACGTATATTCCGATCACCTGTGTCAACTGGTAATCTGGGAAATTTGCGAACGTCAATGCGACATCTCTCTCTCTCCCTCTCTCTGTACGCACGCGCGCGTGTAAAGTAACGGTGACCGTTTCGTCGGCGGAAACGCTGAAGGAGGAACGTCGTCGACGGAGGAGTATTCCACTACGTCGGAGATTCCGCCGCGGAGATCACGGTGCGAAAAGTGGCGCGACGTGGGGCGGGCGGTATGCGTGGTGGGAGCGCTGGAGCGTAGCTTGTTCCTGCCACCGAGGGGCGTCAGTCCGGGGGCAGAAGCGGAGGCGGGGGGTCCAGAGTCGCGGGGCTTAGGCCGTCCCGGGCCGCTTACGCGCGGAACACGCGGTCCAC
>NW_017299806.1:387512-509532 GCF_001594075.2 Trachymyrmex cornetzi
CAAACGATTCAAATTTCTTTATGTCATACCTTTGCAAATTTTGATTGTTTTTATTAAGATATTAATAATAATTTAGTATTGATTTTTTTTAATATACAAATTATGTCACTTTTAATTAAAATTAATTAGTACCTTGTAATTAACTGGACTGGTAAATTAAATGGACCTTACGGACCTAGCGTCTGTGTTGTAAATTTTGGTATTTGCCCCGGAGGGTTAATACTATATTTAATATTATATTAAATATAAATGAGCTATTTGTAAATGTTCTTAATATAAGTCACATTATGGTGGACGTTTAATGGGAGATTCGTCGCTAGCTTTACCGTCGCAAAATGCGTTCTATCCCCACATCACGCGTTCCCACTTTGCAAAGAAAGAGGGGGAAGAATTACTCGAAGGCTGGGCTCATCATATCGCGGCTACTGGGAGGCTGGGCAGTCCTGAGAAATTATACGATAATATCGAAACTTTTATCGGCACTTCCCCCTTATCATTAGGAGAGGTGGCCCGAACGGCGACTAATCGTCGTTAACCAAACTACGTTCTACGATCGATGGACTTTGGACCATTTGAGACCTAATATATATATCTATAAATCTATACTTTAATAATTAAACTTCTATTGATATACTTTAATAATTAAACTTCTCTGACCTTTAATCTCAAGACTAATTGCTTGAACATATAAACACGTTGCGTGAAATCGCTAATCAATATATAGGAAAATTTTAAATGTTCATGCTTGAATAAATACGATTGCGTGAAATCGCTAATTAGTGTTTAGGAAAATTATAAACGTTCGCGCTGATACACGGGGAATCCCACGAATTTATCCTGACGTATATTCCGATCACCTGTGTCAACTGGTAATCTGGGAAATTTGCGAACGTCAATGCGACATCTCTCTCTCTCCCTCTCTCTGTACGCACGCGCGCGTGTAAAGTAACGGTGACCGTTTCGTCGGCGGAAACGCTGAAGGAGGAACGTCGTCGACGGAGGAGTATTCCACTACGTCGGAGATTCCGCCGCGGAGATCACGGTGCGAAAAGTGGCGCGACGTGGGGCGGGCGGTATGCGTGGTGGGAGCGCTGGAGCGTAGCTTGTTCCTGCCACCGAGGGGCGTCAGTCCGGGGGCAGAAGCGGAGGCGGGGGGTCCAGAGTCGCGGGGCTTAGGCCGTCCCGGGCCGCTTACGCGCGGAACACGCGGTCCACCGAGCCGCTCCGCGCGGCATTACGTCGCGCACCGTCGACCGCGACTGACGTTCACGCGAGAGGATCGTCGACCGGATCGCCACCGCCGACAATCGCGATCATGACTCGGTCCGTCGTCGGAAGAAAATGTCAGGAGGCGATTATGTAGGAAAAGTGCACCGTTCGTCCAAGTGTAACGCCGTGACGTTGTATCGATTTCGAGAAATCGTCGCCCACGTCATCCCGGCAGCGGCAACCTGTAGGAATAGAAATTTCCGACTGATGATTTAGCTAGTGTCGCTGGCGATAGTGTTCTTAAAAAGACATAGAAAGATAGATAGAGAGAGAGAGAGAGAGAGAGAAATTTAAATGTGTGGCAATGAGTATTGGTGATGACTTAATATATTAAATGTTAATAAATTGACGCTAGACAGTGTGACAATGTATTTCGAATTGCCGGTTTATCTGATCGCGCGTCGCGCAAAAAGTGCAACGGTACATTGCAAGACTGAGTTGAAAACAGCTGCCGCATCGATCAAGGATCAAGACCGGAACGCAATTCCGCCGTGTTAAGTTCGCAGTGATGATCTCGCGACCGATCATGAAAATCGACGCAATCGTGAAGAAGGAACGACTGATCGATTACGAACGGCGAAAGATCTACCGCGGTAGCTGGTAGCGAGGCACGACGAAGTCGCCTCCGTCTGCGAAGTAAGTGAAATCACGACGTCCCAGCCGAGGGGTGCGTGCTTGGGCGACGAGGGGCGGCTACTGGCCGATGGGATGCATCTACCGGTGGGTTCCGTGGGCTGCGGGGAGAATTACGGCACCGTTGGATCTCACGAAGGCGCCGGCCCGTGTGGTCCCTCCCTGGCGCCGCTGCAAGGTGTAAACAGCAGGTACCACCAAGTAGACGACGCCGACGCCGGAGGTGGAGGCGGCGAAATGAGCGAGAGTGCCGCCGTCGGCGAACTATGGTGGACCGAAAGGCTCGTCGGCGAGGCGCAGGCCGAGCATCCTGGAGAATTGGTCAGGACAGGTTGGTTCCAATTGTTGCTAACAGTGTCTATTTAAAACAAAAATTTTTTTAAGTGATAGACAAACGTACGAAATCCGACTTTTCTCATGTACTTTTCAATTTAACTCTCTCTCTCTCTCTTTCTCTCTTTGAAATACAGGATTTTATAACAAAAAGTGCGTTGTGTTGCACAGAAATTATACTTTTATAAAATGTGACAAAATAGTTTCATTTTAATTATTTGAAATACAAAATTACACAACAAAGTAATAAAAACAAAAATAAATTTCACTTATTATAAGGTACTTGATTATAAGAAAAATATATTTGATCCCACCATGCAACTTCAGTTCAAGTATTGTTTATCAGTAATTCAAGTTGATACTTTCTAAAACACATTTTTCTCCATGCAAAGAGATATTTTGCACATGGTGTAGAATCGTAGTATATATTCTTCTATTTCTTAGTCTCTAACTATATTAAATAAGTAGGACAGAATGTATAAAGTGTGCTTTTAGTAATTTCACGATTTAATGCTAGTATAAATAACGTCTCCCCATTCACGTTCAAGCATTAAAAAAGTGGGACATTTTTTGTAGCTGCACTATGCTTCAAAGTGTTAATTAGATCCGTACAGCACAGAAGCTTACTGCAACATTTGCAATGTTACTGCAATATTGCTGAAATATTGTTCGAATAATCCGTGTTTTACAATAAAAAAAAAGATTGGCTGCTGCAGTAAATTAGATAATAAAATATGGCGTACCATTTTTAATTAGCTGCTGTAACCAATTAAAAATGCTATGCCATATTTAGCTATCTTTTCTTTAAGTGTATGAACATCAACAATTATAAGTCAATCTAAAGCACTATATGAATAAATTAAATAAGTAAGGAAAGTATCAGTCCGGTCCTCGAAGTTAAATCTTGGTGCCTACAATAATATTTATACACTATAAGTTCTAAATACATCTTTCAGTATATATACGAATTGCTTGTTGGAAACGCAATCATAAACTAAAGTTAGAATAATGATATCACCAATTAAATTAATCGTCAATTTAATAACAATGCTAATAATTATTTTAAAAATAGAATATCTGTTTAATTAGATCAAGCAGATATTTTTATCTACGCATTATACGCTTCTATATATTAAAATTACATTAAAATTAGATATTAAATCAAATTGAAGAATTTTGTGCATAATAAAAATCTTTGTTTCAGGATCGCCGTACTTTCTGTGCAGTCAACTACCGACGCACTGGCGATCCAACAAAACGCTTCCAGTGGCATTTAAAGTGGTTGCCCTCGGCGAGGTTGGCGATGGGACTCTCGTGACAGTTCGAGCTGGCAATGACGAGAACTGTTGCGCCGAATTACGAAATTCTACCGCGTTAATGAAGAATCAAGTCGCCAAATTTAATGACCTTAGATTCGTCGGCAGAAGTGGCAGAGGTGAGTCTTTTCGATCATTACATTTTTTTGTTTCTCTCATTAAATTCTTAAAAGAATTGTGCAACAAAAAGTATTTCATTTAGTTCAGTGGCGTGTCGCATTTAATAAAAGACGTCGCATGTTTGTAAAAGAAGTGTATCGGCATTCCAATTATCCTTCCGGAAACAATTTACCGTACCTTTGATCATGTTCGTAAGAGAGAAATCTGCAGCTCTGTATACTAGGACGGGCAAAAGCGCGTGCCGCGATTTCCAGCCCTCTAAAATCACGGTTATTGTAATCATCATCATCGTGCCACCCTCGTCCATCCCCGTGTGTCCCCATTCGCGAGTTCCCGCTCTCCTACCACCCCCAGAGTCATTACTCGATGTCTGCCGCAAGCCCCAACCGAGCATTCGAAACAACTGGCCGTTAATCAGAAATCATCCAACGGATATAGACGGATATAGACGGAGAGGATGACTTGCCAAAATCAACCAACGATCGAAGCTCTTGACTTGTTCATATTTCGCTTAATTTTCTATCCTTAATTTTCTATCCCCGCGACTCTTTCGCGCCAATACTAATTGATAAAAATGTCAAAGCAACATTGACTAAATCGTGATAAATAACAGTTAACCTATTTTTCTCTAATAATATAACAAAAAATCTATAAAAAATAATATATACTTAATAATATATTAATATTTTGTTACTATTTTGTATAATATAAAATGTATATAGAAAGTAAAGATGTTAAGTTGCTATTTTTCTTCTGAAATCTTTATGGTTGCATTCGACCTCATTTGCGTTATCGAAATATCGATTTCCTAGTCTATAATAATTATTCACGGATCAGCAGGCGGCTTTGTCAAAGCCTACAAATGCATTTTGCACCCCACGATCCGGAGGGCGCGTTTATGAATTAACGGGTCAGACTGCTCGTACACGGCGGGATATTCGTCCCGTAGCGCGTCATCTATGTTTCATTTGATTTGATCATGAAGTGCAGGGTCAGCGATTTTCCTCCTCCTGACGCACAGGTGCATCGGTCCCCGGAGTCAATTAGCGAAAGAGACACTTCCCTCGTTCGAAATCCTTCGATCCCTTTGTCCATTTTTCGGCTCGTTGTTATATACTTTTTTTGCCGTTTCAATCTCTCCCCGATAATCCATAATACTCAATTTCGGCGATTGACCAAACCGCTCTCGGTGTGTTGATACTGGCCACCACCATCGGGCGTACCGGCCCTCCTATATCATCGAGGTTTTGTTTCCGCGACTTATTAATTTGATTGAATTGCATCGCATCGGCCGGCAAACTGATTCAAGAAATTGCAGCGAGGATTTTAAAACGGCGAGGCCACGAAAAATCGGCCGTTGCATTCTCGATTAAAAAGAGCGATCGCGTCACGTATACCAGCGCGACGAGATTATTTTTCGGCGACTTGGCGAGTTGAGGGCTGATATCCCTCTCACGATTTTTCTCACCGCACAATTTTCTCTGTCAGCATATATCCGATTGAAATTGCTTTTACACGTGTCTTCTGTTGTCACGTAAGAGATTACAACTCGCCGATCACACACACCTCACAGTTTATTACCTCTAATCAGCCGACTATTAAAGTCAGTCTACGTTAAAAAGGAAATAATGCGAAACAACCGCAAGCCGGTCGACGATCATTTTTCTTTTCATTAAAACTATCATAGACTTATAAAACATCGACCGCTGTTTCAAAACGGCCGCTGTGAGATCTTTGACAAATGGAGATGCGTTTAGAAGATTTTCTGATTTCGATAATGGTCGCCTCTCTCGTATATTCACGAGCAGATAATTCCGAAAACACGACGCACCGTCGGAAAGAAACGAAATATGGTAGCGCCGAATCAAAGAGGACCGGAGGCTGAAAACGACGACGGCCGTTCCATCATCATCGCCGGGGTCGAAAGCGGCCCGTGCCTATAATTAGTAATATACCGCAGTCTATATCGACACGGCTGAAATTACCACCGATAGTAATTATTTGACAATTGCAGAGACATCCTGTTGGGAGACTCTGGGACCTCCGCTCCGTCCCTACCACCAACGCATCCGCTCTCGTTCCCCTTCGGCCACCCGCACCCCCTTAGCCTTTCTACCCTGTACGCTGCTGTTGCTGCTGCTGCTGCTGCTGCTACTCGCTTAGCCCTACGCGATCCTCGCCCCCTCCGCTCATCGCCACGAGTATTAACGGACGGTTTCGAGTGGTTTCGGGTGGTTGTGTGTGGGCGGTTTGGGTTGGCGCGCTCATCTCATCGTCGGTGTATTGCCAACGCACCGACACGTATATATACGTACACACATGCACGCGCGCCCTGGGAGAGAGAGACACACGGGCGATCGTGAGTAGTCAAGCTGTGATGCTGCACGTTATATAGGTGCCACATACGCGTGGCCCGGTTTTGTCTGTCCGTCCGTCCGTCCGTCCGTCCGTTCGCCCGTTGCTCCGTCCGCCCGTCCAACCGACCGTCCGTCCGTCGTTCGCGAATGCACAGACCGGGTCCTGTCTCTGCAGATGACCGTTCCCATCATCGAGTATTAACCGCAGGTTCGGGCGCCGGAGAGGGGAGTCGGCTGTGCGGCATTATTAGCCCCAAATGCGATGGACTCGGCCGGGGGAGAGGGAGTCTAGCTCAACGTGCGACCCTTCCTCCAACTGCTCACCACCTTCTCCCATTCCACTCCTCCGACTTTGCTGCTCTTCGGATTTTCCCCGATTTTCCAATTAGACATCTTGATCTTTAAAAATATTTTTTTATGTACCTCTATAAAATTGATTCTAATTTTATCGACTCGGTACTTTCTCGTAGGTCCTGAAAGAGTTAGGTCTTCCCATGAAAACTTAAAACAATTATATTCTACCTCCGTTGTCCAACAGTTGCCTATTTTTACAAAAAAAATCACGTTAGAGAAATCGCCTTTTGACGCAAAAATTTGAATCGACATCCCGAAACGATGCTCTTTGCACGCGACAGATGAACGATGACGATGGCAATGACGGCCGCGGGAGGTATCCTGGGACCGGGTGGCGGGTGCAACGGGGGTGGTTCTATCGCGGAAGAGCGGAGAGGGCTGCGATATAACTGGGATATAACGCCATGTAGCTCTGCAGTCAGTTGCAGTTCCCGGGGGGTAGCGCGGGGGCTGGCGGTGTTTGATGCCGGTTATCATGTTGACAGACACAGCGAGGTGGAACTGGGTGTACCAAGGGGAGACAATTACAAATCGTTGACATTTACGCCAACACAAACGATTGCATGTCCGCGGCGCGTTAGGTATCGTCTCTTTTGGGCGTAAACAGCAGTCTTGGTCGTGTTTCGTTTCGTCATATTGGACAAGTTGACACCGAGTGTTTTGGCGAACGGTCCCCGCGAAATAGATGGCATTCGTATGAATTGTTTTCGTCAAGTTATCGCCTACCTGTATCGGCTACCACGAGACGACTTACAATTAGTTCGGCTAAAGCATACCGAACTCCTTCGGGTTTCTAATTCCGAAGAGAACGTAAATAACGAGAGACTGAATCTAGGTATAAATTTCTCACCGCGCGGAGAACGAACCCTCTGTCCGAGAGGGACAATTGGTCGAAAGGGACAACTTGGCTGCTTCTCCTACGGAAGAGTTGCGAAAGAGCGGCGAATTACCGAATGCATATTAGCGCGCGATGGGCCGTTTAAGAGCGCGTAGTCAATCTCTCCGACGGACGTTTATGGAGAAGGAATTAATATACCGAGCCTTCAACTTCCAGACCTTCACCGATGATATATGTACACGACCGCTCCACCCCCAGCATCCACTCCTTCTCTATTATCTTTTAACGCTTAAGAATATATATAATGCTTAAGAATACCGAGCTTAAGATCTAATAATAGACACGGATGTAATTGCAAATTCGCAAATTAGAAATTGGATGTCATCTTGGTCGCGTTTAATCAAAGATAAAAACTATTATGTTAATTAGCGTTTAATTGATAAAATAAACATGAAATTATTTATATATGAGGAGTAGACTTTCAAAATGCGTTTTGTCCAAAAAATTTGTAATTTTCAGAAAACGAGAAAGAAAGAAACTACACAAGAAACTACACACAAGAAAATTTCACGCTTTACAGAAAATAACAATACGTCAATCAATAGGATGTGAAATATTAAACAAAGTTGCTAAACAATTGCTAAAAATGTTAAACAAATGCATTTTGTCTTTAAAAAATATAATGCACTTCTCAAAATGTCTACGTTTTATCATTTAAATTAACGATGGAAAAATGTTTTCTGAACATCCCAAAGTAGCTTATAATATGAGTCTTTCGACACTCTATCATCTCTAACTAAAACAATAAAATTTTGGACAAAACGCATTTTGAAAGTCTGTTCCTCATATATAAATCTGCATAATGCTTGTAAGAAAATCGGACATTAAAAAAAAATTAATTACATAAATTAGTTACTTTTTGAGAAAAATAATTTCATATAAAGATAACTTACGTTTTTATTAGACGAAAAGGTTGCGAATCAATTCTATATAGCACAGAAGCTTACAGCAACATTGCTGCAACATTATAAGGAATGATCTGTGCTGTAGGGATATTTTACACTGTAAAAAATAAGTATGCATTCGCGTAAATTGATTGAAACAATGCAAACAGATAAATTAGCGAAAGCACAAACACCTTGGTATATATAGGCAATCCATACATTGTTCTCTGCGACAGGAAAAAGCTTCAGCATCACCATTACCGTGTCGACGACACCACCCCAAGTGGCGACCTACACGAGGGCGATTAAGGTGACCGTCGATGGACCACGGGAGCCACGATCGAAAACGAGTAAGTGGAACATGCGACACTTTATGCAACGTTTCGATCGCGAGATCTATCCGACGCGACGCTGCCGCATCGCCCCGGGGATTCTCTGAAAATGTACCGATAATTCAACGAAAGTCCCTGTACGCGGTAATGGGGAGTCATTACCGAGCAGATGGTGCGCGATGATGCAGTGGTCGACGTGCGTATCGCGCTTGGTGCGTGTTTCGGGTCGAACTATTCGCATACCAATACACATGCGTGCGTATACATACATACGTGCGAGAGACAATGCTTTTACAAGCGCGCGCGCTCGTGCATGCCGGATACGCTAACTCACTTACGCTAATTTGCCGCGGAAACACCGAAAAAATTGCTAAAACATTCTGTTGGCGGGCTCATTACTGGTCGGACAAAATTGATAGAATCACGCGAAATGCAGTAAAAGTCAGTCGACCGGGGGTTGCTCTGTGTCCCGACCCCTGTGCCTCCGTGCCTCCGGGCCTCCGGGCCTCCGGTTTTATAACTGCCGAATTCGTCCCTCCGTCGCGTCGCGTCGCGTCGCGTCGCGTCGCGTCGCGTCGGATCAAAAGGAGACATCGCGCGCTCGTGCGCCCGACGATTCAGCCGACACCTATTTTCGGATGCATCCGCGGCGAGTAAAAAAAAATGGTTATTTCGATATCAGATTAATAGCCGTTGTGGAGTTAACCGCGAAAACGGCAGTTTTTTGCGGGCGTTTCGCATTTGTTGTATAAAGTATTGATGGAAGCAGGGCGCCGCGTACACCCGCCGGCTCCACTATTTTTTTCGAAATGGTCGAGCGTGATTGATTTTACTGTTGTTTTTACTGCTTGACTCAGGCCGCGTGTCGGGCTGGACCAGGTGCAAAAACGCGTGAATCTCGTCAATTTTCCAGCCGGCATAAAGTGCACTTAACGGCGGAGTTAAAGTTTCAAGTCGCATCCATTGACTTCCATACCTTCCAACGCTTCAACGTCCCTAACAAAGATGGTTCGATTCCGATTCCAGCAACGTCGGTTCGTCATTTGATTTCATCAGCGACAGATTACCAATTCTCAAATGAGCCCATACAGTACCGTTCAAAGAAAAAAATTTTAGAAAGCTTTTGTCAAAAGACGATCGAAATTTTTCAAAATCCATTTATTTACTTGAAATTGAAACACTAAAAACATTTTGATTTAATATTATTCCAGTAAACATCAACTAACAGTAATATAAGGTTAATGTTATAACTTCACACTTCATAATATATGTAAATCTAAAATAACACATGCTATACGTAACAGTTCTATTATTGAGTGTGACATTATAACATAGATGTTATGTTACTGTTAATTGATGTTTACTGAGAAACAAATTTTAATCAACATTTTGTTTTTTAACAAGTAATAAGTGTTTTTAGGCCTTTTTCAAAAATTATGTTCTTTTTCAGAAGCTAAAGATACATGAGAATGTTAAGAATCACCATTCAGATGTTGAAAAACAGAGACCTTGTAAAATATTTAAAATGTCAGAAAGAATTTGTAAATAATTCTTGCAACTTCGTGTTACATCCGACAATTATTGAGTGTCGCATGCTTTTACGTCTTTACGATTATTGTCTTTTCCGATAATCCACAAGTGGTAGGTGGAACCCGGTTGAAACGAGAGGCTTGTTTACGTCGTTTAAGCTGTCGGTTTCGAGGCAGAGCCAGGCAGAGCGGACGTCGCGTCGCCGACCTACTGGCCCTTTCCAAACCCGAAAGAGACGCGAATGAACGCGTGTCGCGTGGCACGGACCGTCGCGGAATAGAACACGCATGACGACATATTGCATACACGAGTTTGGCATCGCCGATGGCGTGCCTCATCGGCTGGCACGCATCAGGGAGACAATCTATGCAGCAGCAACCGGCGTACGAACGCCATCGAGCAAAACAACCGGCAGCGCTTTCATTGTGCTGCCAACAATGCGCGACGCCCGATGCCCCGCAGACACCTGCCGGCTCTCATTATTGCGTGCATAATCGCAAGCTTTTTGTTATCGAAAATCATCCCTCCGCGCCGCACCCCGTGTGCCCCCATAGACCAATGTGGGCAATAATCGAGCAATTTTCGTAATTCACCGCTTCGTAGCACCGGCAACGAAAGAGTTTAGAATAGCGAGTCTTTCCTGTCCTCCAGGAAGAGAAGCAAATCCGGCAGGGGCTCTCTCTCTCTCTCTCTCTCTCCCCTCTCTCTTTCATTCAATCCACAAGACAAATTATAAATTTGTTTTTTTATTCCTAAAACTCTTATTTTCGCCAAATATCAAACATGTACCTATCTCACTTTAAGTTTAAAAGTGCATACTTCAGCCACAAAAACCTTATAATATGATACACTCCATGTTCAGGTTCGAAATCTGACTGGGAAATATTATTCACGATAAATTCTTTGCGGTGTTTTACGATGCTTACACATCATTATTATTATTAAATTGACGATCAATTTTACTTGTGATATTCCATCTTAAGTTCAGGACTGCATTTCAAGACTGTAATAGTCGTGTTTAGCGTTTAGTTTGAAAAATGTATTTAAAAAGTCACACAGAAATATTATTATAAAGAAAGAACGATTTATTTACTGAAGTATCTAATAGTTTGGTAGATACAGATCTGAAAATAATTTTGTTGAATTATCAAAATAATTGCAAGAATTTCAAGCATAACATGCTGTAAAAACTGTTAACGTTTTAGCAACCAGTTTAAACGCTCTGTACTGAAAAAAATAGTTTGATTAAACTAATAAAAAGAGCTAACAAGAATAGAACTTTCATGAGACTGTTATTATCACCAGAAATTCCGTTTTTCTTTTAAAAAATGCCATTCTTATTTATTGTTGGTTTAATCAGAACATTTTTTTCAGTGTACATAATTATTTTCAGAGTCCAATAAAATTATCTTCAGATCAGTATGTACACTGTTAGAAATTTCTCAATGAATTTTAATTAACATGTAAAGGAAGCATGTGGTTATGCACGAAATTAAATGTAATGAATGATGTAAATAAAAACTAAATTACAGTAATCTTAAATGTGATGAACGTGTGTATTGAAATTAATGAACACATTATTATAGAAATTAATTTACACGTTAATGAAAAGTACGAGATCTGTAACTGAAAAGTAATTTACGTTAATGACATGTAAGAAACGTAAACGTATTAAACATTAAGCGTTAATAGTATTAGGCTTAATTAAAATATTATTAATATTCGTAAATGTAAAAGTACATTAAATTTCATTAATATGTACATTAATAGTTATTTCAATTATGATTAATTAAATGTCATTTATATCCGCGCGCGCGCGTAAATGAAAAGTATATTAAATTTCATTACACTTAATTTTTCAGTTACTGTAAACTTAAATCTCATTAACATGTGCATTAATAGTCCTTTCAGTTACAGAGAAATTAAACTTCATTCACCAATGTACATTAAAAGTTAATGAAATTTAAGAACATTTCTAACAGTGTAGCTAAATTTTTTGACACTTTATAAAAACCATTCTTTCCATAGGCACCATCCTTAAACCTTAAACCTTAAACCTTAACATGTGTGTTTTATTAAATTGATTTATAAATATTCCGAGAAAAAAGAAGATAAATGTTTTGATAATGTCTGATCTTTCGTTTCGCGGAGAGATTAGAGCGCAAGGTGATAGCTTTGACTTTTCGTGATAGACGGATCAATGACGACGAAGTAGTGTCCAAGTAATTTGTCAGTTGCCAATAACTGAAACGATAGGAGCAAGAGCAGCGTAACGCAGGACGGATCGAGCGCGGTACGGATAAATCGAGAACGGGAGAGGCGTCCGCGAAACAAAGTGGCCGCTGCCCGTCACCGTAGCCCAAAATCATCGAAATGCAAGCGAGCGAAACGATATCGATGGATGGGTGCTGTCAGTCAAAGGTCGAAATTGAATTTGCTTCACTTCGTAATTGATCCATATTTGAAATGTCGTCTATTAGTAGCATGCCATAGATTCACGAAATGATTTCCCGTTTTAATACGAGCGGCGAGGCAACGCCTGGGGTATATCACCAGAAATGAGCTTTGTTTAATTTTTATATTTTTGTTTAATAACAACTTTTATATTTTTGTTTAATAACAAGCGACAAAACGCCACGTAATGTTCCTTTTTCGAGAAACTCGCGAGAGAAATACACGAGAAAAGTGCCGATCCGTCGCCGTCGGTTCGATGACGGTTCGTTGATTTCTTGCTACCGGGTCAATCAATGTTCCGCTTTATCTCTACAAAATCGTACGTTCGTCAATCGACATTCTCTTAAATGTTGTTTTCGAGAAAACCGATAGCGACGAAAGGAATCATACGAAGCAATTTCGGCAGTCGGTGGCCGTCAATCAAAATGTTAAAATTGGAACCGGGCTACTTCGCGATTGGATTCCCTCGTGGCCAACTCTTGATCCTGATACCGGTCAGAGGAAGGCTCTATCGGCGACCGAAAAGTCCGATTAAAGACCACCTCCTGATAAAAGCGACGGTCGAAAAGTGGCGGATCTAGCGAAGCTTCCGCTCGAGTATACAATCGTGAATGGCAGTCTCTGGAAAAGTTATTCGCAGTTATCGTTACGACGATCTGAAATCGAGAGCGGATGTGCACGGATATGCGAAGTATGTTAGGTGATGTAAAAAAGAGAGCAAAGGAGAATTGAAATCGAGGAAACGTTGCACTGGCCTGGGCATTACTGGCGTCAAGGAGAACGTAAGACGGGCGGAGGGAGAGGCCCCGTTATTAGAGAGGAGGAAAAAGCCGCGCTATTTCCGTCCTCCCGGAGCCGCCACACTTTGATTAGATAAGTCCACCACTCGTGCCGTGGAGATTGGAATTATTGCTCTCTCCGTTCTACCTTCTCTCTCTCTCCCTCTCTCCCTCCCTCTCTCTCTCTCTCTCTCTCTCTCTCTCTCTCTCTCTCTCTCTCTCCTTATCCGCTTCACGACCCGGAGGGACGATTGATGAAGGTGTTATATCATCATCATTCTTGTTTATTGTAATTAAATGTTTTTCATACGTCTTTTCTAGCGATCTTCTAGCATCTTCTTTTTCTTATATTTGCATTCTTTACTAACGCCAGATTGTACTCGTCACGATTATATCATTGTGTTGATTGAAAAAAAAAAAACAATACAGTTTAAAATTAACAACTTTCACACAGTACAGCGCATTCAAAAAATTTTTAATTAAAATAACGTTTTAATTAAAACAATAAATACACATAACTTCACTTTCTTTCAGTGTTATATATTGTATATTTCTCAATATATGTATTCAGTTAATATTACTTAATTAAATACATATTATTCATTAATAGCTTCCAAATTGATAATGAACGTTCTATATTTAACAATAAATTAAAAAACAATTTTATTAAAAAATGATATTTATTTTTATAACAGTTTTAATATTTTGTTAGTTCAACTTTGGCTTTTATTACTGCCTTTTGCAGCACAATATAATAAATTGAGGGCACTTTATACATATACTGTTAAAAATTTCATAAAATTTGATACTTTTAAGTTACACAGTTTGAACTTGATTTCATGACATTAGACTAAATTTATAACTGAATGTATTTATAATTGAAAAGTATATTTGTGTACATCTATATGAAATTTAATATATTTTTCATGAAAATTAATGAAATTTAATGTACTTTTCATAAAATTTTATGAAAAGTATGTACACGTTCCATATTTACATTTAAGTAACTACTGTAACTTAATTTTCAGTTAAATCATTGATTACTTTTAATTTCAATCATAACCAGCTTCATTTACACTGTAAAAAATATCATGAAATTTAATATACTTTTAAGTTACATAAATTAAATTCAATTTTATGACACTAAATTAAAATTAATATATCTGCAACTGAAAAGTATATTTGTGTACATGTACATGAAATTTGGTGTACTTTCCATAAAATTTTGCGAAGTTTAGTACATTTTTTATTAAATTTTATGTAGATTTGTGCATGAAATTTAAATTTACAATTTAAATTTCATGCAAATCTACATAAAATTTTAATTTATTTTTTGTAACGAAAGCAAATTTCTGTTTTTTTAACAGTGTATGAACATATAAAGGAAACTCATGATTACATTTCTAACAGTGTATGAACAAATCTGTATTCTGTAAAACTATATCATAAGTTTTCAAAATTCAAACGGTGCAACTCTGATTCTAATTTTACTTGTGTCACTTTCTATCAACGTAGCTATACTTTCAATAAAAGACACTTGAGAAATTTAGAGATGATTCAGAGAGTGATGTAGATGAAATCGCGTCGTGAAATTTTTATGTACAGATTCTTTACACAAATTTCTCAAACATTCATTTTCATCAGAATTTTAGATACTTCAATAAATAAATTCTTTTTGTTTAATAATATTTCTATGTGAATTCTTAAATATATTTTCCAGTTTTTCAAACTGCGTACTGATCGTAGTCGATCTTGAAAATGCAGTCTTAAATTAAAGATGAAATAGTAATATCACAACTTAAATTAAATTGATAACCAATTTAATAATAATAATGCTAATAAACATCTTACAATTAGAACAGCTGCAAAGAATTTATTACAAAAAATTTGTATTATCCCAGTCAAAGTTCGAACTTGGATCTGAAATGTATTATATTACAATTAATCTTATATGAATCGAATCAAAGAGAAAGAGCATTTTTCCTGGCAGAGAGAGAGAGAGAGAGAGAGAGAGAGAGAGAGAGAGATTCACCTCTTGTTATTGAGAATTATTTATGCCTGTTCTTCAAAAAATTTCTCAAGCATTCACTTTTACTGAAATTATAGCTGCGTTGATATATGGGAATATAATATTTAAATATCTCAATATCTATAATTTCTATTTTATGCAAAAAGAATCCGTATAGGTATATCTAAAAATCCCACAACAATTTCATCTATATATCATTGAATCATCACACAGATGTCTCAAATTTCTTCGAACATTCACTTCTACTGAAAAGGTTTTACAGTAGAAGTTCGTGTCTACCGTTTGACCTTTCGCGAGAGCCTGAACGAAGCAAAGAGTACATCGACGGGCCCATCGCTGCGTAACGTTCCGTACGTTTGGGGCATTATCGGCGTCCGGTACGTGAGAAGTCGTGGGATCCACGCGGAGCCCTATACACGGGCCCCTCGCTTGTAGTATCTCCTGGCGCGGGCCGATCGTGGTAGTCGGTAGCAAGGAATAATCTTGTAGGCATCGGTTCAGAGCACTGAAGCTGACCATCTGGGCTCGCCGACAATTTCGTGCAGTTTGTGGTCGAACTTTATTTGTCGTTCGCCCTCGTGGCCGGAGGTGTTTCTCTCTCTCTCTCTCTCCTTCTTTACCTTCGTTTTCCCGTCTCTCTCCTCTTCACTACCTTCCTTTTCTCTCTCTTTTTCTTCCTCTTCTACCCTCGAAGAATAACAATTTGCGCCTAGGCTCGGCTTCTCCTTCGTGCGGAAACCGTTGAAGGAGAGAAAGAGATTGCGAGAGAAGCATGGGAAAACGGTGAAGGCAAATGTGTTACTTTTGTTACCTATCCATAATTGATAGATTTTAGAGTTTCTGAATTGTCTCTCTTTTTCTATGGACACCAGTATATAAATATTTATATAAATTCTTGTATAACGCAGAACGCATAACCCCTCAATAGAGTAGCAAGCCTTAAGCCATAAGAAATTGATCAATCATAGATTTTTCTTTTCACATTCGACTGTGATTGATCAATTTCTTAAGGCTTAAGGTTTACTACTCTATTGTGTTTACGGGATAAAACATAAGAAAATCGACCAGTCAGAGTCTTTTATTTTATGGAAAGAAAGAACGAAGGATTTTGATTGGTCCATTTTCTTATGCATTATGCGTTACGCAAGACTCTGTGCTTTCACCCTAAGTTTTCTTCAATAAGCCATTACTTAAGTTCAAATCTTAGGCCGTAAGAAGTCAACCAACTATAGTCGACTATTCTTCTCACATTCGACTGTGACTGGTCAATTTCTTATGGGTTAAGACTTAAAGCTTTAGTAATGGCTTATTGTAGAAAACTCATAACTCTTGAGACACGTCTGAAAATGTATGTTACATTTAGTTCTTGCCTGTCGTGTATTTCCTTGAAATGAATTCTACACTTTGGAAAACTTATTTCTTAATGATCTTTGTAATTTAATTTCAATATTTATCAGTTAATCTCTGTAATTTCAAACTTTTAATACTTACGTACCGATGTCCGTAGAAAGACAAACGAAACTTTGAAGTCTATCAATTATCCCACATCTGACATATTTCGTCTATGGACGTCCGATTATTACGTCCGGGTTTGTGCACGTGCCGAGCTTATGCACGTGCCGAGTCATGTGCATTGTCGTGTAACAATATGTATCAAGCGTGTATTAGGATCCGACGTAATAGGGAATCGGAATACCCACGTTATGTATGCGCCGCGATACTTGGCTCGAGATTCTGTCTATCCGTGAGGTCCCGGATATGCGAGGAATGCTATTGAAGTCTATCAAGGGAAGAGAGGTCGAGTTTCTTCATTATCCTGTTCTATTGGACTAATGACGTAGACGCGCACTGGTCAATCTGCCCGATTTAGAAATTCCACGTGTCCGAATCGTGTCAAAACGACAGAAAAATCCAAATTATGTCTAAAGTATTTTAAGTGCGTCTTTCGGAATTCTTCGCGAAGTGATTTATAATAAAAGAGAAACATTAGAATCTTTTTTTACACTTCAAGTTTTAAATCTTAATTACTAATCGCTCCAAAATTTCCTTAAACTGATATTCACAGGTCTGTAACTTACCCGACAAAACTTTAAATTAATGTATCTAAAGTTTACGTAATTTATCAATGTATTTAAAGTTTATGTAATCGAACGATATTTTTTCATTTTAAAGATCAAAATTCAAAAAATTAGATTATATAATTTAAAATTAAACAGAATTGTGAAAAACATTTGTTATAAACCATTTATCAAAATCTTTGGCACATAATTAGAATAGTGTTCGAATCCATTGGATTTTCGAATATCAATTAGGGTTAATATTGAATAAAATTTAAACGACGGAAACTTACAAACGAGTAGTACGAATAGTACGATGCATGTATATATACATATATATGTAGTGAATAACTCTCTTTTTCAGGGCAGCAACATCAGCAATTCCGCGCGCTCGGTCTAGGACAAAGGCCCTTCCTCGACGCGCCGACCTCGTTCAGGTCCCACTTGCGAGAACTCGAATCGTTCGGAAGGAATAAGCATCACCATCATCACAGCAGCAGTCACTTACACGACCAGCAGACTGGCAACAACGTCACCACGAATTCGGTTAGCGGTGCCTGCACCAACCCCAACAACACCGACCCGACCGCATCGCCGGCTTCCAGTACACACCTCGGGGCTACTGGCGGCTCTTCCGTTCATCAGGATTGCTACAAGCGCAGTCCTCAGCACGGCGGTAAGTTCTGATCTTGTTGTTGCCTATTTTAAGTCGCTCCGATAATTCTAAGTCAATCCGAAATGTTTTACGTGAATAGCTAATATTACACAATCTCATTAGAATTTACACGTTAAAATTGAATAAATGAAATGCAAATGTCTTTTTCTATTTAAAACTTAAGCAAACAGCGTATAAATCCTCATTATGATACAAACAAATATGAATCTTTAAGAGATTTTTTCAAAAAATAAAAAACAATAATATTGTTTCGATATTGCATAATTTTTTGTAAACGTTTCTTGAAGAAGAAAAAATTTTTTACATTTATTAACAAGAATTGTTTTAAAGATATATATTTATTTTATTTATTATGGATAAATTTTTCAAAGAAAGCTTTCAGGAAAGAACGTTTTGTTGAAGTATTTAAAAAAATATAGCTGGATATAGATCTAAAAATAATTTTTTTAAACTCTTAAAACAATTATATAAGATACTAAAATTAGTCGCTGGAATGTGAAAACTTTTCGTAGCATTTCAGCAATACTTAAGTGTTCTACATAATTAGTTTGATGGTTTGAAACAATAAAATTATTTTTAGATCCAGCTAAATTATTAAATACATCAGCAAAACGGTTCTGTCCATGTTGAGTACATGCGAAGAATACGATGGTTGAGTACTCTGCAGTAACATTATCGCAGAGATTGGCGCTTGTTTATAACCTAGTGAAAATTTACATACCGCTGGTCTAAGTGTTAAAGTAGAAACAACATCTTCCAGTTTATTTGCTTCTTTGGCTTATGTGATGAATATCACAAGCGTGGTGCGCTATCATCATCTCGCTCTCTTCGCACAACATTCTTCGCAGAGAGCGACTCGAAACGCGCTCTACCCCACCCAACCCTTTGTCGCGAGAGGGTGAAGAGGTAGGAAGAGGTGGGAGATGCCGGAATGGGAGAGAAAGAGAGGAGATCTCTGCCGTTTCGCGAGGTAATAGTTTCATACCTCGTTCCGGCTCTGCACCCTCTAATTCAACGTAATAACGACATTCAACCTGCCGTTTCCATCTCCCTCCTTGCCGATCTCTCTCGATGCACCGTTGCGTCGCCATAGCACGAGGAAAAAGTGTCCTCCTCCTCATGGAAGACCGTCATCGGTCATGGATACCGAGACCTCTGCGAAGATATTTTCCTTCGCTCAAAATTTTTCCACTCGACAAAAATTTTCTTTCTGATAAAAACGATAAAGAATTATTTGAAAATTACCGCGGCGGCTTCAAGTCGTTCAATTACGGTGGAAATTCGTCTAGCTGGCAAAAAGCTGGCGATCATTTCTCTCGCGCGACGACGACAGAAGCTATCCGTGCTCCGCGCCTCGGATAGCTTCGGATATTTCGAACTATCGAGATAATTTAGGATGCAAAAAGGCGGGAAGGTCGAGGCAAGGCACTTTATTTCTGCGCGGCTCGTCTCGCATCAGCGGTCTCGACCTGATCAAAGTTAAGTAGACGCGCCTCTGGCTGGTGAGACCTCTTTGAAGCTACGTTGCGGTTTCTCTTTGCCCTAATCTCCTCCTCCACAACCCTCGGCTTCCTCGCCTCTTCTCACCCTGCGATCAGGTCCTCCGTCACCTTCCGGACTGAGACTTCTCGTCACTCGAGACACTTCTATGGATCGGCCATCGTAATTAGCTTGTTTATCCGCGCAAAGCTTATCATTGCACGAAAGAAAAACTCCAAAGAATATAAAACAACTCGTTAACCGCTTAGAGTGTAAAAGGCCATCAAGAGAGCCAGACTAGTCAACGATACATCTCGCTTCAACTACTTTTTCATAAATGGATTCGCAATCTCGGTAAATATTCCATTTATCGCTCATTCGCGACACTCCTTTCCTTCTTCGCGTCTCTAATGAGAAGTTCCTAACTTCGATACACACCAGACTCTCGTGGTGCAAAATGACCAAGCGCGTCAGTGGATGTAATCTTCTCCCTCTCGTCAGACTCGGAGGGAAGAGGTGGAGAGCTATCCGTTTTGTCTTTAGCAGCCCCTCCATCTTCAGATAATTCTTCTCACTCGATTCGGACTCTTTCTGCCGACGGCACACCCGACATGCTCGTGCACTCACGTACGACTCACGTGCACGTCTGCGTAATACCAGGGATCGATCGGTCTCTTCTCGATCGATCCGGAGCTGGATCCATGTTGTTTTTGCCCTTCGCTCGCGCGATTCTTCCTTTTATCTTCGGTTCGCTTCGCTTGCGACGTTACTGAATCAAACCTATTCGCCTCCTCCTCCTCCTCCTCCTCCTCCTTCTCTTTCTCCTCCTCGCCTCTGCTCTCCGTGACTTCGTCATCTCATGATTGCTTTCTAAATCTCACGTACGTACCGGAAAGTTCTATAAGAAGAAGTGAAATCGCTAAAAATCCTATCGTAAGTATAAGAGTAAAAATGTAATAGCGGGTAACTATGTGAAATTGATAAGATTTACGCTTCGATAGTTTAGAAAATAAAATAGAAATAAGAAGAGAGTAAAAACATTTTGCACAATTTTCTTCGAATATTGCAGGATAATTCGACAATTGCTTTCCGAGCGTATCGCAATTCCATGTGTAAATTTCAAAGTACAAATTCTTACCGCATGCATTGTCTTCACTGAAGGTAGTAAACGCCATGTCGGTTGGGAGGTCCCTAAGTGAAGAAAAAAGAGAAGCGAGCATTATTTCTGTCTCTTATAATATAACCGTGTCCGTTTCTTCCTTGCCCCGCCGAGTCTCATTTCGAGTCATGATCGGGGTAATGAGGCCCCGCGCGCAGTGGCAACGGACCGAGTAGGTACCCAAAGAGATGATGCGAGAGGAATGAGAGGCGAGAGAAGAGAGGAGAGGAGCGGATCTCTCTCAAGTGATATCAACGTGAAAGGAACGGAGAGGAGTGCCTGCTTGAGCACCAGGAAAAGGAGAAACGGGCGCGGGCGAGGAGGGGGTAAAACGAACGGTGAAGCCACGATGTTGCCGGCATAGTAGGGGTAAGGACGCTGATTATGGGGTGTCAAACAATCATGCTGATTGTATATTCTGTGCTGACTCCTTCTGTCTGCCTCCACGTCTACTCGTATAAGCTGCAAGCGAACTCTCGTTTCCCGTCTTCGTGTCCTTCTTCCTTCTCGTCGCGCAGTCGTTCTCTTCCTCTCTTCTCTCTGGCAAGAGACTATGCAGAGAGAGAGAGAGAGAGAGAGAGAGAGAGAGAGAGAGAGAGAGAGAGAGAGAAGGATTATCCGTCATGCCTTCTAAGAGGTTCGTTGTTGGAGAAAGGGACGAAAACTACGTTTCTCTAAAGACGCGTCATGGTGGTTTACGAAGAGGAAGTTATTTATCCGGCTAAGATAAACCAACAGTCGAGTAAAATTAGAAAAATCTGTCAGATGGGAAAAATGGATAACGGGTTTTTTAACTGGAATCTCACAAATTTTTTAAATATAAAAATAACAAAAGAAGATACTGCGAAAAAGAAGAAAGAAGGAAAAATATCAATGAATCTTAATAAGAAAAAAAAAGCAGTCATTTTCTCTCTTTTTTTCTCTTAACTTAATTGCCGAGCTTCTCGTTGTTTACATACTGTATTTTTTCGTATACCTCTATATATTTTTATTCAACTTTTACATTTTTTTTTTATAATTCTTGTCTTTTATTACTTTATTTTATTTACTTTGTAAATTATTCTTTTATTTTCTTTTTTTTGTCATCATTCTTTGCTGCATGTACGTTCTTAGAGGGTTTGTCTTAGAACAGCGTAAAATGCTCGATCTATTTATTTATTTATCTCTCTCATGAGATTATGATTCGCCGGCATATTTTTCGGCCGCGCAAACGATTGACGATTTTTACGTGCGGCCAGTTACCGGGTGGTTAAGGTTAAGAAGCGTGTAATTCGCGTTGCGAGCTTCGTCCCCGGGAGGTGCGCGCGAAGAATCCAGGAGCAGCTTGTCGCGAGTTAGCAAGAAGGAAATCATCTCTCTCATATCTCCCCCCCCCCCCTTTTGCCGGTATATTACTCGCCGGCGAGAAAGAGACAAAGAGGCCGCGGCTGCACCAGCCCAGCGCATCTCTCGGCTCTTTACCTATTTACCAGGGATGCTCGTACTTTACCTAGAAGATATCCAAAAAGACGACGAGCCACGCGGGAGAGCAACGTTACACCGGCGAGACCGAGATATCCACAGAAGAGGGGCCCTCTGTGAAGAGAACATTGAGAGAGGAGGGCCCGATCTCGCAATTCCCACGTGCCTCTGCAGCTACCAAGAATGCGGCTACCTTTCTGGCTGTTCCGCGGATTTTTTCCACCTACTGATTGTCCTACCGTGGATCTCGGTACCCAACTTCTCCGGCCTTCATGCACTTTACTCGTTAGTACTTAGAATGCTGCCGACGTAGCTTAATGGAAGCCTAGTGCGTGCTTGTACGAGATTATTACGCCTCCTTGCTGCTACTTGCTGCAGCTGGCACTCTTACTTAAACGTTATTTCGATGTTCTTGAGAACAGCACGATCTTATCCATGTACGTATTATATGGCGAGTCCAATTCCAATATCTCATTTTAACCGACATCCGATTGCCGTAAATTCAGTGAGCACAATCACAATTTTATCTCACCGCATTGAAATTATTAAAAATTCAAGGATGTAAAAAATAATTTAGCTTCTTTTTTCACATTATTATGGAGGAGAAGATGGCATTACGGCTCCCAATTTACATTTTACACAATTATATTGTTAATATATAATCAATATTTAAATTTGAAACTTAAACTACATTCGTCAAGGGCGTTGCTCAATCAATTCTAAATTCAAAGTTAAATATTTATTAGGACATTATTCATGTGGCGACACTGCATAATGGGACGGAGAGAAACAGGAATAACGTGACTCCTCACTGCAACGAAAATCAAATATTAGTTCTGTTTTAAAAGACACAGTATTTGATTACAAAATTTACAAAAAATAAAATATTACAGAATGTATGCAAAAATATATACATACGCTTAACTTCTTCTGCATAAATCAATATTAAAAATCTATAGTACATGTATTTGAATTATAGTAGAGCTGTCAACTTATCGAATAATTTTCATATAAAAACCTCGAAAAAGAGATCGAAGAAAAGATCTAATATATAGTATAATAGTATATTTCTGTATACACAGAAGTTTGTATTTACTATTACGCACGGAAAAAAATGTTTGGTTGAATTGGAATTCTGGTTGAAAATAAACGCGATTCAGAATTTTAGTTAAATCTACTAGTGATTAAATCTACTAAACGTTAGTTATTTCAATTAGAATTTTAATAGATTTAACTAGAATTCTGGATCATTCATTTTTCACCAAAATTCTATAAGTTAATTCAACCAAACATTTTTTTCTGTGCGCTTATAAAATTACTTATATTTTTTATAGGTATAGAGCTTCTTGTGAAATGATTATCTTTATAACACAGTAGAGAGTATAGGATTACGTCCAGTTGTTCGAAAGTTCCCGATCCGAAGTCTACCAGCCTCGTGAGAAACAGGCGGATTAAGGGTTGCTTTTCTTAAACAGGGGAAAGGGAGTTGCGAGGCAATTAGGAAAGTGTCACACACACTCCTATCGCGACTCACCCTCGCAACATGGCGACCCCTATCATGCTCTATCACGAGGTTATTAACACGCTCTAAATCGTCTATGGGACGTGAAAAGATCTATGATACACTAAGCAGCGTTCTTAGCAAGTTAACGCATTTATTCAGCTTTCTTGAAAATTTTCTTAAGATAATTTTCAATATTTTATACGTTGCAAAATTGCATTGAGCCATACATTAAGTTATATTGAATAACGATACATCGAAGATTTGTGTGAAAAAGACTCTCGAAGTAAATACAATGGATTATCGCTGTCGCACAGTTTGAGAAACGACGACGTAAACTTTTCTTCTTTGCAATTTGCACTTCTCTATAAGAAAGCAAAGTTCGAACCTTGGCCAACGAGCCTTCGATGCCTACTAAAATGACAAACGCGACCGCAGAACTTAATTAAACTCGTAAATCCGTCGGCACCATCGTAGACTTCCACCGTTGTTGCGTCTTCTGGTACTTATTTACCTCGCAATACATTCTATAAATGGCGTCCTGACCAATTAGAAACGTCAAATGCATCACGTATTATACTCGTGCGAATCATGCGACTGATTCTTACATTGCTACTTTGAATGAAAAAAAAAACTTAATGCTAATATGACTGCGTAATGATTTGATAATAACATCTTTATAAATGCTTTGTGACCACATTGTAGTAAAAAGCGTTTCTAGATTTCTCACGATTCTATTCATTTAAGGAATATTCCGTCAAGTACAAACAATTTTTTCAACAAATTAACATCTCTACGATTAAAGAATCAATCGATCAATTTTATATCAAAATTGTGTTAACTCTAATTGATATTTGCGAATCCAGTGAACCTAGCCATTTTTTTCTACATACCTGTAAAAAATTGTTTCCAACAAATATTCTTCAACTTGAAATAATTTTAAGTCACTAATTTTTTTCTTCAAATTTCACTTTCAAAATAAGAAAAATTGTTCGATTATGTTAACTTTAAGCAAAGATAAATTAATTTAAAGTATATTGGACTCGCGAATACCAGTTAAGAAAGTTTCAAAACGAATATCAATTAAGATTAAAAGAGAATTAATTGGAAATTATGAAAGTTTTATCTATTATTTATGCGCTTCGGGAACATTTCTTTAGAAAACTCAAGAAAGAATTGGTGTTTATGGATTCTAACATATTCGCTGGTCTCTGAGGATTCCGGACGATCTCGAATCTCTACTGAGAAATCTTACGCCTTCCGCAAAGTGGAATTTCAGAAATCCTCCTCCTCTGTGGCAGTGCCCGGTGGAACTTTATCGCCTGACGGTTTATCGCGTATCCTGGTGGTACAACATCCTTCGTGTCCGTCCAATCAGGCGCGCACTTGGCGGACGGCTTAAGGAAACCCGTGGCGACCGCTTAGCCCAACCGCGATAATAAACAGGGCAGCCGTGCCGTTCCGTTTCCACGTATTCTTCGTGTTACACGACAGGGGACTAGGCGAAAGACTTAGCCGCAGATAGGCGGAAGCACAAGCGATTCCTTTCCTCGCTTCCTGACGTCGAGTCCCCAAAGGATCGCTGTATCTCCTGACGGCGATGAAGTCAACGAGCGTGTCTGACTAGAGAAACCTCCTAATTAGTTCTGCTAGTGAAGTATATTCATGGATTTGACGATAGTCTCGCCCACCTGTGGCGAAAAAAATTGAACAATTGCTCTAAAAAAGGTGGTCCTTTCTCTTTAATCCTAGAATATCTTTATTTTCTACTAAATATATAACTGGGCGTTAGTTAGGAGTCAGCGCTGGATATTATATTGTGCAAAGCTAACTGATACCTATTAATATGTTAAAAATTCAATTTTGTACGTTTCGGCTTGCTATTTGAGCCATCCTCAGCAATAAAAAATTACCGCTTATCGCACTATAAAATTTGTCGAACTGCGTCTCGCACAATCGTAGTTCCGACCTCCAATAATGCAGTGGAAATGTGGTGAGAGACAACCATCTTCAACATAGTCTAATGTTGTGCCAACCAGCTTTATTTTCTGCCACTGTGAGATCCTACGGAATTTGCACCGGTGTTAGAATCCTGTTAATAATTATAACTTGATTTTCTGCCACTGTGAGATCCTACGGAATTTGCACCGGTGTTAGAATCCTGTTAATAATTATAATTTTTTAGTTGACAATTGTTCGTTCCCTTATTTCAAATGACACAAAACATGATTTCCAAGATGTTATCATAAATTAAGTAAATATTACTCTATCAACCATCAAAAGTGAATTAATTTAACTTTATAAAAAATCGTCAAAATTTTCACAACTAAAGAAATTGTTTTTTAAGGGTTGCGAAACGAAAATGACATAAATGATACTTGATCGTGTTAAGAATATCATTCTTGTTGCCGTTATAAATGGATTAGTTAATAATTTTTTGCAAAATTGAAAAATAGTTTTTCTTCTTTTTTAAGAAACTTAACTTCTTTAATTTCTCTACTTAAAAATTTTTCGCTTATAATTGTTAAATTTTTTAGTTGTGTCACTTTTGAAGTAAAGGAGCAATATTTGTATGTTTCTGTTGATTAAAAAATTAAAATAAATTCTAATATAAATTTATAGTGTTATATATATGATGATAAAAATACTTCCTTAAATACGACGATTGAAAAATGCATCACCAATAATGCGCGACACGTACCTCGATAAAACGTCCGCTAGAAAGGGCAAACTCGATCGAATCAAACCCTTTGCTGTGATGCACCCACCGTTTTCCCACGCGATCGACGCGAGTTCCAGACCACTGGAGACAGACTATTACTACATCCCGCGTTTCTTCTGCTCACGCCTTTCTCATCGTCGTGTCTATTGCCAATTTAACTTCCGGTACTCAGATCTAAAAAATCCGTCATTAATCCATATTGAGTAAAAAAGCTCTTAAAAGGCATCTTTACAAACTCTAAGATAAGAATTTTTTTTATTAGACAATAGTTTCCAATACGTTGCTTTCTATTTTTGTAAATATTCCTAAAAGCAGGATTTCTAAAAGAAAGAGCGTTAAAATTACATCAAAGTTCAATAATAATGTGACTGTAGCATTAAAATTTTCTTTTAGACAATCGTTGAAATCTCCGTAGATAAAATGGAAAAGCGCACACGAAATCATTGGAAGATGATGCGGATTATGCAAGGATGAGTGTTCAATGCCGAAAATCGAGACGTCCCTCAATCAAGAATACTGATTCGAATCGATTTGAGCTGATCGAAGAGCGATCTCGAGCAAATCGATCCAAGGTTGATTCGCTGGCTGAAATCGTAGAAAGAATCATGTCGGACGAGCGAAGCGAGAAAGTGATTCACGGAGATCGGGATCGTCATTTTACCGAAACATTCGTGCACATCGAACAAAAAAACCTTGAAAGTATCCCAATAAAAACAGAGCTTTTTATTTTAAAATAACGAACAATTTCTTCAATTAATATATTATTATGAGAATGTCACATATTTCGCTTTTTTAAATTTATAACATTCGTATACCTATACAGGCAAAAAAAAAACCCTTGAAACTATCTCAATAAACACCGAGCTTTATTTTAAAATAATGAACAATTCCTTTAATTAATATGAGTCATTTTGAAAATGTCACATATTCCGCTTTCTTTAATTTATGATGATAAAAAAACTGCTTAACGTCATTCGCAATTCATGCCGTGTTCCTTCCCGTTACTTCTCTAAATCGTAAATAATCCCAACCTTTGCCGGCGGATTTAAAGTTCCACCACGTTCCTCGTAATCGTTGCCGTTCGTAGAAAATATTCACAATGAATTAGCATACTCTTATTCAGACCGCTACAGGAAACTTTCTTCCTAACTTAACGAGTTTGATTTCATGAATCATATTGAAGATATTAAATTGACCGGATAGTTCACGGTTAGTATTGACAATGAGTCACATATCTCAAATGTGTTGTTCGCTGTTTATATAAATATACTTTATAAGTATATCTTATTTCATCATAAATTCCATAATGTAAATTCAGCATTTAATCTTAATATCAGCAAATAGATTCCATGCTCGCCAAAACAGTGTCTCTCTCGATCCTTTTTTTTACACGATTTTACATCTACACCGGAAACACCACAAATTCCAGTGTCGTCATCTGATTCCGTCGTAGTTACCTCGATCCCGATACATAACTCGTAATCTCGATAAAAGATCTTGTAACTGCGAGATCGACGAATAATCCAGTGAAATAGCTGATTATGAAGTTCGGTATTTCCGAAAGATATACATCCGTGAAGATCCCGCCGTGTACCGTCGGCAAATTTCATGCATCTATAGATGATCGGGGTACCTATAATTGAAAAAAACACGGGAGGCTCTTTGTGGGAAGAAGGAACACTAAAACGGGTGAACGGAAGTACCGAGCCGAGGTAGACGAATTAGGATCAGGAGGAAGCCCATGCTCCCAGTCTTTTTTTCCTGTACGAAATTCCTGTACTCGTAGCATCGCCGGTACACTGACTTGATCGTGTCGACGGAAGAAAGGAGAGGAGAGATGAGAGAACGAGAGAGAGAGAGAGAGAGAGAGAGAGAGAGAGAGAGAGAGAGAGAGAGAGAGAGACGTAAAGGGAAGAAGAGAGTACTCTCGGAGGAACAAGAGAAGAAAAGAAACGAGAGACAAGACAAGAGAAGGTGGAGGAGGCAGTTACGTGATCCACGCTCGAGAAGGCACGGCTGCTTCCTTTCGATCGTACCATTTTGCCTCACAATGTTACAGGTCTCACCTGTCCCTATTTATTTTTTAATATCGATAATACATGCCGGTGAAGAATTTTCCGATATCCGCCTGTAAATTTCACCGTTTCATTTATTAATAATTGACTTTCTGGTATATCGAAATTTAACTGACAAACGTAATAACTTTAATCTATGAGAAAAAAAGAGGAAGTGAAATTTTTATTATTTATTTTTTATATAACTGAAGAACGTTTAGAGATTCAGTGAGTTGTCTAACTCGGACTTCTCATACGGGATACATACGGGATAAGGTGGATTGAAACGTGAAAATGAATTCGTACGTGCGTGATGATTCGCGAAAAAAGCCGTTACGGACGACGGCAATTTATCGGCAAAAAGTAAGCGAGCATTGTCGTGACAGAATTCAGCCAATAAACAATAACGGAATCGAAGACCAATCGGCAACGACCCATCTGAAACGCCGACCTAGCGCAGTCGAGCAAGAATTCTCCGAGGCCCTCTTCAACTGCACTCTTTTTTACTCTGAATTAATTGATAGCCAATCAGCAACACGACTTGAGCGTGGTCAATTGATTAACGATCTACTACCGCTTTCGCTGATACTCCAGTAGTTAGAGGCTAATACTGCTATAATAATTCGCCGTAAAAACACAGAATTATCATTGTCAAGGAAACAGTACTTTCATACACTTTCCAAATGAGAAACAAAATATATAATTTCACTGGAATTGCACAAACTGCGTGAAAATTTCAATTATAATAATAATATTCAAAGTCTACCTATAATATTATTATGACATGAAAAGTTATGTTACTGCAAAATATATCGTTTTATTATAAAGGGTTATATTACTATAATACGTAAAGTTTAAATCTTTTGTTGCAAAACGTACAAAGAAAATACCGCATAATAAAGATACAACAATAATATCACTCTGAGATTATTACTTATACCAGAAAAATCTGAAAATGGGAAAGAAAATTCGTCGTCACTACATTTGAAGGAGGACAGGGCCACCTACGCGAGTTCCGTCGGCCCGGATCCTAATGAGAGGCCTTCCGCGACCCTACCTTGCTTCAATACAAGGAATTTGAGTATACTGATTTAGACGAATCCGGATGAAGTCGAGTTCGAGCTGAAAGATTGTAGAGTCTTCAGCAGAGAGAATAAATAAGAAGTTATTCTTGGAAGTAGCAGTGTCATTGAATGAAAGGTCTCCCTGATTCATCTGGTTCTTTCTATCTTCGCTGCACTACTTTCTTGCGCGTTCCGATGTGCTCTAGATTCATTTAACAATCGCAATCAAGCTAAACGAATTTATAGAAAGTCTTTAAAAAATACAGAATATTTTCTTGCTTTATTTATAAAAAGCAATATATTCGTTTCGAATTAAAGAAACACGTACATGACGGACGCTGTTGAAACGTCTCAGAGGAAGAAATGATCCCAAAATTACGTGAAGAAAGGATCGCTGAATACACGTACGTATACACGAAGCGTACTGTTACCTCAATTATCCTTTCCGTCGCTTTTCGAAGACACAATAAATAACCGGCCTTTCAGAAGCCAAAAAGGCGTAATTGAAAGTCGCTTCCTTTCAGCGCCCACTTTTGAGGCGGTCCTGTGAAAACGTTTAGTGTACAAAATTACAAGTAAACTCCGGAAACTCGTTCGCGAAATCTCACACCGACGCTTAGCAGCGGAACGATATATTTTCACCTGAAAAGAAAATAGTATTTACTTGTTAGAGAGTAAATGTTCCACTGCATATGTTCAGAATTTGAAAAGTCATCAGTGTATTAGTGATTATTATGATATTTGTCAGTAACAACAAGAAAATGTCAAACTTAAAAGAAAAAGTTAAATATTTTGTAAAATAATTAAAAAAACATATACTTTGGTTGCAAATAATTATAACATTGCGAAAAAAAATTGTTCCTTTCATGTATTGCAAGTTATATTTCCATTCATCAATAGGTTATCATAAGCACTGTCTAACAGTTCAGTTTAGTGTATTGATTAACAAATAAAGCTTCCTCTCTTCAATGTTTTCTTTATCTATGTTTAGTTATTTTACCGATACATATTGTCTTATTTGTTAGATGAGTTATAATTGTCGTTTTGTTAACATGTCATTTTCATTACCTTTGACGAAACTCATGTAAATTAAATTTTATGTACATATATTAATTGAAATATTAAGCAAGCAGTTCTGCGTTTGTTAGTAATAAATAGTAATGTTTTCATTTATTATTGTATAGTGTATCAGGAAACAACAATGATTTCACGAATGTAAATTTCTGACATTGAAAAGGATTCGAACTAGGATCGAAACGTTTGGAGTTTGTATGAGAGATTAAATAGAGGAAATACTTCACACCGAGATCTAGTGCATGGCTTGCAAAGGCATTAATTCATTGATCCATTCATCTTCTTACCATCTTTTAATTAGGATATAGTATCCACATTTTTGAATTTTTTGAAATATTGTACTGCACTTGTCTAAATATATGTTTCTTATAATTATAAGAAACTGAAAATTTAAATTTAAAAAATTTTAATTTAGATACTGTGGTGGAATCAAAATGGTGTAATAATACATTAATTAAATTTTACTAAAGTGTTCTTTTTTAGATTTATGTATTAGTATTTTTCGATCATCGACGAAACAAAGTTTCGTATGGTTAGTAATTTCTTTTGTAATGAAATTTTATTAATACAGTCTATAATATAATTATTTATCAATACAGAGTTATTGATCAGTAATATTATAGAACTAATCATACTTTTTTATTAGTTTAGTTATTGAGACATTTATCTTATTTGTTATAACAATTTAGTACAAAAATAATAAGTTTTAAAAGTGCAAATTGTGTGGACCATAACAAAAAAAAACAATCGTATATTTCCTTATCAAATAAGTCTCTCTCTCTCAATATAATTTTATTTTTATTAACACTTTCATAAGATGTTGCATGGAACGCGATCGAGAGTTTTTATGTAATCTTGACAAGCAATTATTACGATACTATGCGGTTGAAGTTAAGGCCTCGGTATTTCCGGGCGCATCGATGGAGCTCGCCATTCATGCTTCGTTCTTCATTCATCCTGAAAATTGCGCGGGAACGTGCGAGCAAGAGGAAGATGCACAAGAGAGATAATCCTGACCAAGAGATGATATCAAGAAAGGCACAAACACCAAAGTGCGCTAGAAGAAAAAAAGAGATGAAGCAAAGAGCTGAGAAAGAGCGAGAGGGGAAGAGGCAAATTCGTCGATTAGTTCTTTTTTTCAGAACCTAAACCTGAGGCCCCATTGTCCGAGCCAGGACAAATTACGGCATAATACGTGCGTGTGAAACACAGGGGCCCAAACTTTGCGGCTGGCGCGACGTTACGCTAAACAGATTTCCTTCTCTTACAAATTCGGAACCGGCGAATTGAATGGAGCGTCCAAGAACGGCGAGATAAAGGAATGCACTGGGGATGAATGGCGATGTGAATGAGAACGGGTTGCGAGAGAGAGAGAGAGAGAGAGGCGCAGGAGGGAGGAGAGGCGAGAGAACGCAAACCGAGCGAACGAAATTACCGGCGATGGTCATTGAAGTCGAGCAGCGCGTGAAGCAACGGCATTGTTGAACTCGGTTTCTCGCAGGTTGAACCTTCAGGTTACTGACTCCTGCAGGATCTGTCGATCGAAAAGAACAGCGCGCAATCGAATTATTCTGAGGTGGGAAAAGACTGTCGATACTTTGTATTCCTTTTCTTACGCACCAATTTTTATTTAATTGAGCCGTGGCCGTTTCAGGCGAAATAAATGCAGTGTCCTTTTTATAATATTGACATAGCATACATTTTACTTACCTCTTTTTTGTTTTTGTCATTTACAATTTATTATTATTATTTTTGTTGCTATTTTCTTTTTAATTGTATGTTATTACTTTGATTTGCTGCGATTTTTATTTCAGATTCGTTATCTCTTTTTATATATTTTTAGTAATTTATTATTTTGTTATTTCGTCTATGTAAGTATATGTTTTTACTTTTATTTTTATTGTTAGCTTAAACTTTGAAACAGCATTATGTTGATGCCTCATCTTTTAAGATGCATTTTTCCTATTTTATATTTTTTTACACTGTATATATTTACTTATATTTTATGTTGTTTGCACCTCAATAATTTGTCATTATAATAATAATAATTATTATTATTATTAGGTACTATCATTATTTAATATGATTATTATTATTATTAGGTACTATCATTATTTAATATATACTATTATTATATACTATATAATATACACCATTATTATTATTATTAGAGGGCATAAAAGAGATATTACAATAAAATACATATCTAGTCCTTTTTTTAATCTTGACGTAGCACAAATTTTACATATCTTCTTTATCAGATAATGAAAAAGATATTACAATAAAAGTTAAGTTTTACGTATCATTTATTTGCTACAACAACGACACAACACAAAAAACAAAGTTTTCCAGAAAATAAGTTTAAAGATTTCAAATCGTTAAAATTGTATACTATTAATAATTCGCAATTTTGATGTAATGACAGAGGAATAAACGAGTAGAGTAAATGAGTAGAAATCATGTAGAAAATTTTCAGTTTTCTGTTAATTTCGGTATTTTAATATTTTCTCTCGATCAGACGTACGAGATCGAAACAGCATCGGACAGATCGGGTCTTGCTGAGATCTCGTCGTCTCCGAGAAGAAACACTATCCTCGAGACAGGATACTCGGTATAAGAAGAAATCGTTGATGGTAAGCGATACGCGCGAGTTTCCTGAGCGCGCGTATGCATAAGACTTCTTTCGTTCGCTACGTTATGCCCGGTTTATGTGCCGGCATATCGACCGATATATCGATCGCATATAGACGGACTCGGTTCGACGTTATATTAAGACGACGCGGCAATATCGACTTACATTACACGACCGAACGAGCATCTATCTCGGTGGGAACCGAAGCCCCACGAGCTTCTTGAGTTCTTCTTAACGGCTATGATCTCTCGGCTCTCCCGAGATTCTGAATTCTGCTCATGTCACGCTGTGAAGGATGAGGCAATTAGACAAGATGTTTGTATTTCCGAAGATGTGCACAGTAGCAAAATAATAGCGTCCGTACATTTCGGTCCTAAATGCAGCTGACATCAGAATAAAGTTTAATGATTTGATTATATTTTTTCGATTTTTTATTCTTATATTTAACATATCATAATGAACAACTTGAAAAGGGAATTTTAAAAAGTATTAAGGACTGATTAACATCTAAAGCCGATTTTTAATTGATTGTGCGCAATATAACATCTTGTCTAATTCTACCATGATAAGGCGAGGTGTAATTAGTATTCGCTGAAAGCACGTCGAACTCACGACATCACTTTTCCTTCTTGCCTCGAATAGCTTTAAGGAAAAGTTTGACAGGAAAATGTTGATATCTAACTAATAAGGAAAAAAAAACAGAATATGTTTTCACGATAAATTTATGAATGTAGCAATTCCGAATTATGCAATCATCGATGAATTATGCGATTAAATATATAATCCCAATTAGCTTAATTTGATTTACGTGCACTTAAAAAAATGTTTTAATAATACCAACAAAACGTGTACCCACAAGAATGACATTTTGGTGAAATCAAACAGAATTTCTGGTTATCATAAAGAGAAATGAGTTGTTGTTATAACCAGAAATTCTATTTGATCTCACTAAAATGCCATTCTTGTTGGTACATAAAACAAGATTAGTAAAAAAGGCAATAGGAGTCTACCTCTGGTTGTTAAAATTTCGAGTTTATTATAATAAAAATATCATCTAACTTCGTACGTTTCGACTCTATTTTTGAGTCATCTTCAGCAATACCGCAATAAAATATACAGTTGGTACGTTTTATTGGTTTAATCAAAACATTATTCTCGATGTAAGAAGAGTTTAGTAATTTGAGACGAGAAAAAGTTTGCTTTTTAAATTGCAACATCAACTGATAATAGAATAACTGCAGTGCAACTTCTATGCAGCTTGCTAATATCAAGGTTGCAGGCAGTCACGATCGCCTAGGCCGGATCTCTTTTCTCGGAGCGCGGAGAAGAAATCTTTGAACAATCTTAAGTCGGTAGCGAGAAGATGAGGTCGATCGAATCGCCGGATAGCGGTAGCATTGCGGAGTGAAGAGATGAAGGATCGAAATGGTAGAAGAGAGCGGGGGCGGCGGCTAGATGGGAGGGAAACCGAGAAACGGCGAAATGACGGCGGTCGATGGATGGTTCGTTAAGTAGATGGCTGGTCGGAGGACTAAGCACCAAAACCACCTCACTGTGGTTTCACACCCGCGGAGTGAGAGAGAGAGAGAAGGGCAGGAGAAAGAAAGAGAAAAATATAGGACAGCAGTAAACAACTCGGAGTTCCTTTGGTTAGGACTCGTATGTTCCTTCGGCCACGGGATCGACGACGACGAGGCTACGATCCTCCACGAAGAAAAACAAGAAGTTACTTTCCGAGAATTGGTCACCGGCGACAACGCGAGCATTAGCGTGACGACAATGATCAGCTGCGATGAATGTAAAATCCACGATGATGATGACGAGCGTAATAGAGCAGCGTGACGTCGATCGTTAAATTATTAATCGAATAACGATGGAAAATCCAATGGAAAGTTCGAACTGACCTGTTCTTATTTTTGTAGAGCGGATTTTACGCTCCTCATTATGCATATATAAAAGAGTGGATTTTCCTATACATAGGGGAATAAAGATGTAAATGACGTAGCTAATTTACATTTAATTATTTGTCATTTAATCGATATATTATACAATAAGTAATCCAATCCACGTTTAACCATAATGTGCATGAATATTTTTCCATCAGATTACGAAATCTAGCAATTAAGAAATGTGATTATTGTATTTCTCGAGAGAGTTTAAATTTAGAATACCCCACTCAGAAAAATGTTCTAATTGTACCAACAAGAAGTATAAACAAAATAAGTTGATCAGAATTTTCTAGTTATTTCAATTAGAATGTTTGATAGATTTTACTACAAGTGTCTGATTTGTATACCTTTCTTCCAAAAATCCAATTAATGCGATAAGACTTTTCCAGTGTATTTATTGATCTGATCTGTTATTTATTATAATGTAGAAATGATTGCAAGGATATACATAAGAGAAGAGATTAAATGCATTATATGTATAGGTTAGTGTTAATTGGAACGACAAATTTGAAAATGTCCCTAAAAAAACAGGGGACGTATGGTCACCGTACTAATAAAGCATTGTTAGACAAAAAAGGAGGAGCGAAGAAGAAGAGGATAAAAAACGATCCTTCGTTCTGAATGGAATAGGACGTTATTTTTCTTTTCTCACTCGTCCGCTCATAGAGAATCATTCGGGAGAAGCGGACTATTATCCAACAGATGGTCCTGCCGACACCAATCCGAGTAGAATGTTGTGTTAGTGCCTTTGTTTTGTTACCGTTGTTCCGGTAATTGCGGCAAATACACGGCCATTTTCGGTAATCATCCCCTTCTGCACCCTGCCTGATCGTCCTGCACGGCGGTCCTCTTTGAGAATTTCGAAACGACCTCGACCTTCCGCTTAGTAGGCGTAACGACAGTTTTGCCCGAAAACTGATCGGTACCGATCTCGACCTCACCTCATAATAGAGCTCGGCCGATTTGGACGATATTCGAAACTGTATCATTTGTACCTGTCGCATATATCAATGGCTTGAACTTGTGAATCTTACACTGAAAGGAAAGATTGGCTGAATATGGCATAGCATTTTTAATTGGTTGCGTTAGCCTATCGGTAATGTTAGTATAGGATTTCGATAAGCTACATAACACAACACAACCAAAAATTTGCTGTAGCCAATTAAAAAAGGTATGCTATATTTTACCATCTAATTTATTGCAGCAGCTAATCTTTTCTTTCAATGTACATATTTCTAACAAATAGAACACTAAGAAGAATAGCATGGAAATCCCCCAATCTATCATCAACAATTAATTGTAAGCATCACAAGATAACGTGATTGATGACGAATTCTAGTTAATGTTGTTACTAATCGACGACTAATTGTAAGCATGACAAGTATGTATAATCACTGATAACGACGAATTCTAGTTAATATTACTAAATAGGGGAATCTTGAAAGAGATTGTAACGAATTCGCAAGAATAGTATTTTACATATATTTTCCATATGAGAAGGTATTCCCCACATGCATGATAGCTTGCACGCGAAAACAGATAATTCCGACGAGTCTTATGTTAATTTTTCTCGAAGCGTGAATAAAACGTTTAGCAGCGATGAGATATAATTATCATTCTACAACGTGCTATTAACAGAGATTTTATTAGAAATCTCGCAATATAAATTATGTATATCGAAATCTTACAGAAATAATGATCTCTACAAAAAGACAAAACTGAGATAAATTTGCAATTTTTTAATAAAAAAAGATAATGATTTCTAATACAAAAGACAAGACTTTAATAAATTTGCAATTTTTCATGGAAGAAATTTAAAATATTTTTTCAAAAAGGTAATGAAAAGTTTCAATTTTCCTATAAACTTTTTAAAAGTTAAAGTTGTTTTCAAAGTTTCAAGATTATCAAGTTTTCTGTAAGCGAAATCGGTACATTTCGAAACTTGTCAATGATCATAAGTGAAGGGATTCTCAGAACAAAGTGACTGGTGAATGCCCTTGAAAACCGATTTTTATCATTAACCAGTCTTCATTCGTCCAGCGATAATCATCAATGTTTTTACGGATTTTTCTTACCGATTTTTCCGATTAGAAACGCTTGTACCCGTCACATATGATATATTGCACGCTAACGTCAAGTAAAGATCATCTGAATCAATCTTTGATTTTTTTAAGAATAAAATTACGTAAACATTAAGAATTAATTATATCACAAAATACTTATACGTAATATTAAAAGAATATATAAAATGCAAAATATATATAATATACAAAAGTTAAATTTTATATAATGTTCTATCAAAAAATCCAAAATCAAAATCTAAAAAACTTTGGAATACTTTATAATATTTGATAATTCTACAATGTCTTTCTAGGTGAGAATAAAATAGAGTGGTATATAATATGTGTACATTTTAATTAAATGAAATGTTTCATCGTTTCATATATATATGGGACAATGACACCGAAAAATTTCTCCGAATCGTACATGATTCATCGCATTATCATTTTTCTCTCTGTCTTTCTCTATGTTAAGAATGGTTCTATACATAATCGGGACACATGATACTTCAGAAATCCTAGTACTTATGATGGTATGTCCCAGTAATAGCCATAAAACCAGTAATATTACTAATACTTCCAATAAATACAGAGCTGCAAAAAAGAATGACTTGACTTCTTTCGTGGAAGCGAGATTGTAATTATAAAAATTAAAATGACTTCCGCCGGAACTAGAATTATTAAATATTTAATAATATTATCATATTTGAATCACGAGGAAACTCATTTATGTAGAAAAATCCAGGAAGACGATATGATTTGAAAGTTACGAATCATCCGATCGTATATTTACACTTTTACTAGCACTTGTTACGCAATCGTTGCTTTACTTAATGATCTTGATCTCACGACGCGATGCTACTCGTTTCTTTCATACGAGATATACGTACGATGCACATACATTCACTTCCAGCGTTTAAGTTTCCGTCGCGCCTACTTCGATTTGTGACTCATATCAATTAATCTGCCTATGTTACTCACTCGAAACTCCGTTACCGACTCATACGATTTGCTGCGCATTTTAAGAAGCACGTTTTACAGTACACTGCCATAAGGCGATTCAGTCCTTTAGTTTCTGACGGATTACATACGGAATTTATTTAAATTTAAATTTAATGTACACACATATATATATATATAATTTCTTTTGAACATATTTATTGCATTAAAAATTTGTTTTGAATTAAAATGTGAAGGTGAAATATAAATCTTGTTTTGCAAATTATTTATGTCATAGGTTTTATTCGTATAGAAAATTGATTAATTAATCAAATAACATTTTCTGTTATAGACACGGGTATCGGTACTACAGAATGGGCTTACCCATCTACAGCACCGTCTTATCCAGCTCCTCCAGTCAGCAGCAGTGGTTCCTATTCTCCTTTACCTGGCGGTGCGTTTTCATATCCAGGGGAATCATTGTCACATCATCCAACAACAGAACCGGTGCCATTGCCAACCGGTACGATTCATTAATACATAAAATAATCAAAAAACTTGAATTCATTTACGTCGCTGATCCAGCAATGTGATTCGCCAACGCATTGCTAATTAAGAAACACCTACGTTTAATACATTCTGACGCATAACTCGTTCCGGGAAAAAGTTTCGTAACACGCTATCTCGAAGGTGTATCATTTGTATCTATTTTAGAAACTATATTATAGGTAATTGATTTTTTAGATGTGGAAACTCTTTGCAGAGTATAAATCACCTTATCATCAATTATATTTGCAGAAATAGAAATGATTCTTGATAAAACAGAGCAAGTTATACACACAAAAAAGATTTTTGGAAGATTTTAATTACTACATAGAAGGAACGATTTTGCTGAAAGATCTAAAATTTTCTTACTGAAAACAAATCTAAAACTAATTTTGTCAGATCATCAAAATAATTTGGTTGGAAATTTCAATTGGTTGTTAGAATATCAAAATTTTTTACAACAATTGTTCATCAATTTTTAATTTTTGGCATAATTCTTTCGATAGTCCAGCAAAATTATTTTAAGCACTTCAGCAAAACCGTTTTTTCCATATAATAATTAACATCTTCTAAAAATCTATCGATATTACAAGTTATTCAATGTTTTTATTTGCCCAATTTGTTATAAATATCCTTTATAACAAACGAAATTTTACTGTAAAGATTTTGTAATTGTTTTCATGATTATCGAACAATTTGCAAATCGGAACATTGTTTTTTGTTTGCAGTACTTCCTTCGGAAACTCAACAGGATACCTACACGCCGAATTGCGTGTCCATGTACTCAGGACATGGCACCTCGCCGACCACGTCCTTGCCCTTGGTACCGACCAGACCCAGCGACCCTGACATTTTTGCCGGTAGTGGCACGGGCAATGCGGGTAGCCCGGGTTACCATTACGGTTCCTGGACACCTGGTCCGGCGACCCCGGTCCCAGTGGCTTCCCACAATTACAACCCCAATTATCAAGGCTACTACAACAATCCGAGTCAGAATTACATCACAGGTCCGACACCGATGGTCCTGTATCCTCAGCTATACAGCACCGTCAATCAAAACCAGATTCATTTACATCTGCACGGCGATCTGAGTGAGGAACAGGTCACTATAGCCGGTGGCAACCTTACCATCAGTAGTATCCGAGAGATCGGCGTACTTGGCGAGGAAAGCGAGCAAAGAAACGACGTATGGAGACCATATTAAAAAGAAGAGATCTGTGTTATAATATAATTGAAATTATGCGACATATCGTGTGCGACTTACAATGCGCAAGTTTCCGAGTGTGGCAATATAATTTCTAATTAGTGCTCTAATTAGTGTAACAAAGACAGCAGGATCTGTATCAAGTACTTTCCAGAAGAAAGACGTGACATAAGATAAGTGCTGTATGAATAGCAATATTTCTTCGGGTCATCCGCAGTTACGCGAATTATTGCGTCTGTAAGAACCCAGGTGAATGATATCCGGTATAATTTCTTGTAGTGCGTCGCGTATATGAAAGTAAAAATTATTGACTCATTCACGTTGAAGCAAAGTGAGAAAGTGAGAAATGAACTTTACTAAAAAAAACTTCTTCAATTTATAAAAAATCACCCAGTAATGGGAGAGATTTCATTAAAGACTTCTAATGAGATTAATCAATGAGTGAAGAATCGTCATTGTGCGCACAAAAATGAACAGCGATGTTTCGTAGTGATCGTGCATTTGAAATTGATTCATTCATGTTGAACATGAGATGAAATGAAATAAACTTTACTGAAAAAAAATACTTCTTAAAGATCAGCGAGTCTCTGCGAAATTTGATTAAATAAAATTAATAAAACTGATCAATGATTGACGAATCGTCATGTGCGCGCAAAGCGGGATCTTCATTCGATTGTTTGTTAAAACGAGTTAAGAATCTGATCACGAAAGTATCATTTGATTCTTGAACGGAGAAGTTAGTCAAACCCTGTAACGTTGTAAATATACACATATTTTCAGAAATGGAATAAATTTGCTCGATAGGTTTTTAAATCCTTTCTCTTGACGTGGAAAAGTTTCAACACGAGTATCAAGGATAACCAAATACATTTGAAAAGATTCCTCTTATATCCACAGAATATACTATGTGAATAAACTTTTTTAAACTCTTTCACAAATTCGAGATTAATTTCAGAAGTAATGAATAGATCATTCCGTCTTCACACATAAACGCGATAGAAAACTTTTCATTCGCACGGGAACGGACCATAGCTGTTGTCTCTTTCGTCATGGGGGAACAGATAACCCTTTTTACGAGCGCAGCAAGCTCTATTTAATATTTAAAGCACGTTGGAAATGACGAACGGATGGATAGTTGCGGTCTGGCTGGTCGCGACATCGTCGGTTCGTCGTTCTTGCGTCCCTTTATTAGCGAGTCACCCCATGCTGCCTCGTGTCAGCTAAATCTTTAAACTTGCCTCACCTAAATTAGCCCATAGCATATTTTGTGCAACAGCTAATTTATTTATAAAAAATCACACAGGTTACAGCTAAATTATAGTCATATCACACTTAAATTAGAATAATTCTTCTGAAATCACACGCCTTTACATTCTAATTAAGCGTGAAAAGATTAAATAATTAATTTTTCACTCAACTTTTCTATCTTCCACAATTTTCTCTCAATTTATTAGATTTACGCGCAATACATAAATTTTAAGTCAGAAATCCGTCGGAAAACAACACGCCACGAAGATGTACCATCGCATTTGAATAATAGAAAATAATAGAAAATAATAGAATATCGTCTAAAAATACGTTGGAATGAAATTACTACGTGGCTAAGAACTTAATAAGCGTCTTGGGGATTTTGCCGTTTGACAATATATATACGACGACGAAGTAATCTTCATAAGTAACTGAAATCAAAGTATAATAAGAGACTGGAAATACTAAATGTCTACTTCCCAGTTACAAGTAATTTCCTCTTGTTTTCTTCTTTAATATATAACCACATTATTTGTTTCTATAAATAACTATAAGACTAAAAGTATTCAGAAAGTACCTAAAATAAAAACAAACGTTAGTTTCTCATTAAAATTGATTGAACATAATCGTCATAAATAATTCACGAAACGAATCTTTGCAAACGCTCCACTATTTCTTCGCAATCATCAAAGAGTTAAATGTTGAAAAAAAGGTGTTTTAATATCTGATACTTTTCACAGTTTGTTTGTTTTTCCTCTTGATAATAGACAAAGTGAGGGGCAAAATATGTTATTACGATCGAAAGTACTGATAATAGTAGAAAGCCGGACGAAAAATTCTTCCTACTTCAATGACTTCACACTTTGGAGAGATCTCTTCACTCTTCCTCGCTTCTCTTGTTTACAGCCTCGACGCGTCCTGCGAATAGAACGCCACGAATAAAACCACGGAATAAGCCAAGGCGGCCGTCGCTCGTAAGCTTCTCTCTTTACGAGGATGACTCGACTCGCAGTCGACCGCAGACGAGAGTCTCCCGCCCTTTCTACGTCCGTTAAAACGAACTGAAATACGTTTCGTCTCGCAGGAAATGGTCGACATCTTTGGTACCAGCCGAGCATGGCCGATGAGAATAAATCGCGTAGTACTCGCGACCCCTGATCGAAATACAGTCTTTAAATCCTTAATAAAATATTGTTCGAGAACTTAATATGCATCCAGTTTTAGTAAAACACACTTAACAATAAAAAAGATTAAAATATATAAAACAATATAGGACTCTTAATTTTTAAAAACAATACAATGATTATAAAGGGCATATAAGAGTCGATTAAACAATTACTTATTCGAATTTTAATAATGTGATACATTTCATGTCTTAATAATTCTTTTATTTTTTCAGTATTGTTTAATCGACTCTTATAATCCCTTTACAATCATTGTATTGCTTTTTAAAAAAGATTAAAACTATTTACATTAAAAATTAAAATTATATTTCTAAACAAAACATGCAACAATAGTTATTCATTGTCAGTAAGTATTCAGAGAGTAATAAAATAGTACTCAGATATTAGAATTCATTTATTTTAACTTTCATACATCTTATTAGAGATATATGTTTCGTACCATTTACTGTATATATTTTCGTGGACACGCACCTTTTAACTGTATTGAAATCCATAACGATTTTTCGTTATTCACAGTCGCGCTACTTTTCGTACATCTAGATGCATTTTGGGGAAAAACGGAGGATACATAGGCACATTTTATTATCAATTATTAATCCTTCCATTTAAACCATCTGATGTTCAACAACATTTATAACATTTATGGAATACACCATACGTAGAGAAACATCGGGCATAATATCTGATATATATACATCAACGTTCAATTATAATCTCTACGGCGTTAATTGCAAAACGAGGGAAATAAATTAAATAAATAAATAACACCAACTATACTTACGTTATATATATAACGTAATATATATATATAATATAAAATATTGTTACGTTACTATTTTATATTAATTAAACGCACGCCTCAACAATATTGCGTTATATAATAAAATATATATAATACTCATTACAAGGAATATATATAATCCTTTTCAAACATCAAAATTCTTTATTCTACTTCTTCTATAAAAAAAGATACTCGCTATCTATACTAGCAAAAGAATCCGGGCAAAAAATAATAGTATTTTCCGCTCCTAGAGATCATCTTGATAAGTAAAGAGGAGTGCCGATATCACCTGTATCGCGTTCGTCGCGAGGTATCTTTCATTTGTCGCTGGTGCTCTTTTCAAGCTTTACGTTGGAAGCAAAAATCCGATACACCCGGCACTATGACCGAACCGCAAACTACAGTTAAACGCAAAGAGCATAAAATGAGAATCAAGAAATGTGCATGCTGAATGGATCATAAATAAAATCCTTGTCTCCGACATGTCGACGTGTCGACATATATGGAAAAAATAGAGACTCGCATGATAACGGAAACTTCGTGTTTTTTTTTTTTCGAATTCAATTTACTTGTATATATGTCAATTGGCATATTTTAATTTTATCGAAAAGTACGACTAAAATATATCGACAGATTCTACATCTTTTCCCCACATACCTCCTTTCAATTTTATCTATCTATCACAGTAATAATAAAGAACTTGAAAAGGTAAGTCAAGCATATTAAATCGTTCCTTCTTCGTCTCTTGAAAAGTCTTATAACTAAGGCCGCGATCGTATATATCTAAAGACAATCGCTATTAATTATTTGTCAATCCATAAAGCACAGCAATACGGTGAAACAGAGCTGAGAGACGTTGTTTCAGATTTTGATCTACGGCATGCCTGGTCAATATTCGCACGCCGCGTACGAAAACCGGAAGCAACGGTGCTAATCGTTCATCCTGCAAAAAAGATCCCCAAAAATTCGTATAAAAACTCAGACTTAAAGAGAGCAATTAACAATTATTGATAAATTCAACAATTCTTATTCGAGAAATTAAATTAAATTATTTATCGAAACAGATTTTTATTTATAATGTTGACAGTCTAATATTAGCCCTTCGGTGCCACTTTAAATGTAGCATATTCAAAGTTTTTTAATTTTTAATTTTTTTTCTATGTTATATGTTGTTATTATCGAAGATACATACATTTACTTGTTACCATTATGTTTTTTAAAAATTACATGTATTTTTTTAATTAAAAAAATGAAAAAATTATTTAAAAATTACAGATTTTTCTACATATATTGTATTTGAAAATGTAGTACAAATAGTTTGGCTATAATTTAGATCTGAATCAAATATTATTTCAATAAGAAATATATGTATATGTTTTAAAAAAATAATTAAGATAAAACGAGAAAATTTTGAGATTTAAACTATACGATTTTAAACTATATATAAAATTTTATTGTTAAATGTGTATAAATATTGATCTTGAACTGTTTCACATACGTACATTTATTTTTACATGAAAAACATCCAATTCCAATCACTTTTTGCAGAGACTATACAATTCTTATCTAGCATTTCGATTGAAAAAAATTGTTGTATGTTAATTTTTATGCAATATTATTCACAGTATCCAGTGTAGTAATAATATATAGAGTATAGAGTGGCATCGAAGGTATAAAACTTGTTTAACGATATATTGCAAAATTATACAATATATGTACATAAAAAGAAGAATAGAAAACTCACTGGTAAAGCTAAAGCCCATTCCAACGCAGTGCTCAAAATGTCTGCCCAAGCTTTCCTATGAGCCTCGCTATCTTTATTGACGTTTCGCCTCTGAATTTGCACTTCCTGGTTAACGATTGACTGATTCTCAACTGTAGACGTCTCTTCTTCGTTTCGTAAAAACGGATTTGTCCTAAAGCCACGCTTGCTGCGTTCGTAGTCGCGCAATAATTCGTCTATATTGTCAAGGATCTGGGAAGATTTAGAATTTTTTTTATCCTGCTCTTTAATACTCTTTTCTGAGTATTCTGGTTCGTGAGTCTTATTGAAAGGATCACTGGACATCGTCCAAACGGGTTTTCTGCGCAGCTCCATCACAGATTTTGGACGGGGATCTACAGAATTGGCCTGCAAAGATTCATCTTTGTCTTCAAGATCTGCCGCCATGACAAATGTCAAAGATTTCCGCCTGGATAGTGGACCCACGTCGCTGCTACGTCTTTCCGAATATGATTTTTGGTATAAAAAGCCTTCATCGGAAAACGAATTTCGATTTAGCATTTTCACATCAGCCATGGAAGTTCTCATGGAAATCGATTCTGTTTTCCAATGCGAATCCAAATTATAAGAGAAATCGTCACGATTGTACATCATTTTGGGGGGCGCCGGAGTCATGGCATTATACTTGGCGTCGATGTAACCCTCGCTAGAAGTTCCACCGGAACGGTCAAGGTAAACAATCTTCTCCGTGACCGATCCCAATCTGGACACCGGTCTAGAGTCGTCGGTTTCCGGTTCGGATTGTGGACCAGAATCGGTTGAATATTCTGCGGCCAAATCCGACAACCTGAAAGGTCTCGGATCGTTTTCGCTCTCAGCTCCAAGTTCTTCTAAACCGCTCTCGTCATCCAAATTTGGATTGTACACGTCGTCTGGATCATCTTGATCATCTTCCTCGTCATTATCCGGCTGATTTTGACGGATGCCAGGATCTTCTTTTTCCGACGACTCAACGAAAGCTGATGGAGTACTGATGACGAGTCGATCGTTGATAGGCTCTTTCCTAGTAATCTCGGGACAGGGCTGCATCACAAGTAAGAATACGTTCCTCTCTGCAAAACTGTCGACCTTAGTGTACCTGCCGTCCTCGTCAAGAACCACTTCAACGTAAGTTTCGCAAAGCTCATCGAAAATCGTACGAAGTTGGCGCAGATATTTATTGAGCTTTCGATGCTTGATGTCATAGACACACTCTCTGTCGCCCAGTCCTGTGCCCAGAATGGTCTTCACCAGTTCCAGAGTCGCGTGAAGCTCCTCTATCTCGCGTAAACATAGCTCGAATAACGTGATAATCTTAATGGTCCAAGCAGCTGCCGCTTGACGATATAAGTTAGCCGGTTGCTTAAGATTCGCCACCGTTTTCAGCAAGAATTTCAGACCAGGTCGGCAATCGAACTTCAGTGCGGCGACGTACGAGATGTCCAGAGCAGAAAGGAAAATCTCCACGTGATGTGAACTCAGATGAGACAAATAACTTCGTTTGACGTTAGGATTAGGTGAACTGCATGGCGTCGAATGCGGTATCACGTGAGATAAACTATGGAAAAATGTTCTTTTAAGTACCTATCATTACATAATTATAACCCTACACACATATTTACCAAGAATTTCGATCAAAGTTATTAACCCTACACTATTCGCCTGATTTTTGTTAATCTTAATTATTCGCGTGGGATATTCCTAATACTCCAACATTATATCTCAATTTTTAATATTATTTTTAATGATTTACAATTAAATAAAAATTAATAACATTCTATAATCCTTTAATAAAGATAAATGCAAATCTTTTAAATTGTAAAACAGTTTACGCTAAATATAATACCTATAAATAACAATATTTAGTAAATTTATAAGGTAGAAATATTCTGGACATTTTATGAGTAATGAACGTTAACGTAAATAAAACTATTGACAATTTAAACAAATTCCGCGTATTAAATTAATAAGTAAGCGATATTATATTATATGTGTTAGTAGTATTTTTTATTACTAATAAATGCAAAAGTAGCTATATATACGAACCTTGAAGTCGAAGGGCCAGCACCTTGAAGTAGAACACTCGCGATGCAATGAAGCAGCATCTGATGTACCAAAAGTCCGACTACCAACGCACGCAACTGAACTCTAACGATGTAAAGATCGGGATTGAGAGTAGCGCCTACGGCAGGAGGGTACAAAAGGAACACGTACGATTTTTCATCAGGTGATCGAGAATCCTCTTCGACCCGTGTTTGTTCCTCCAGGAGGAACACCTAAAGACACAAGCGCGTCAATTATAAAGTCTAAACTTGTTCCAAGCAAAATTCTGAATGTATGATATGATACAGTTTTTTGAAGATCTGGTGAATTTTGTGAAAATTTGCTATATATTTTGCTACAATGAAGCAATCGTTTAGTCTTTGTAATGTTTTAATTGCAAGTAAGATTATGTTTTCATTATCAAGTTTAATAATGCACTGAAAAGTTTTTTGTGCAAAAAAATATTTCAGTTGAAAATACATTAATTATTATTATAATTATAGCTTTATTGTCATGTAATATGAGTTAGAAAAGGATATCATTTTTAATAAATAAATGATGATGAGAATAATCTTAATTACAATAAGTAACGGTTATGCGTTTAGCCTAACACGACTCCGTAATTTTTTTCCAATTGCAAGATAATGTGTGCAAACTACGAAAGCTGCAGCTTCTATAATACGGTGTCGTGTACCGTTACCTACACGTTACTGTGACAGTGAAATTCTAGCCATGGACCCAAGCCATGGATTTTAATAGTGATTCGCAAGATCGTGCCAAGTAAAATTGAAATGATGATTTCAATCAGCGACGAGGTCCTTTTTCGTAAATTTATTAAAATAAAAAACAAAAATTACAAATTTAACTATATTGCTTCTCTCAAAATATTTTAGGCATTTTTTAGTAATTTATTAAAAAAATGAAAAGATTGGCAATTATTTTCGAAGCATAATAGATGTGAACGAAAAACAAAAAATTTCTATTTAAGTAAAGATTTAATTTAAAAAAGATAATCGCAATTATATCGTTAATTTTTTTCTCTTTTCTATTTTATAGATCTATATACAATTTATATGACAATATTTATATCTTCATTTCTTGAAAAGGATCTCGTTAAAGCGCCTCTGCAGTCTAACCCGTGCCTTCTACCAGCATGTGCAAATGTCAAAAAAAACGGGTGATCCGAACCGAATGGCGTTTCCTCGTCGACAGGCATATTCCAAATTGACGACTTTTTGTTTAAGGTAGAGGGTGAGTGAACAGTCAATCAGCTGATAATAGAAGCTTTATATTTGTTAACCACAGTCATTCAGCGTACAAAAATACATAGAAAACATTTTGACTCTGTCACGTCGCCAATATCAGCAACATCGAACAAGCTTGGAACACATCAAAAGCGATCGTCGATATCTTATGCTTGCGTCGTATAAAGCGTATATATAAAGTACTCGTATTCAATGTATACATAGGTAAAATATGTTGCTCGGTATACAAAAATATTTTTTTAGATTGAAAGCAGCTTCTAGAATTGCTCCTAATTCAAATAGGAGTGTTAAGACTTGGCCTGTCGACGACGACGTAAAGGCACGCCTCCACGACTCTGTGAATCACTCGGCGTGGATGTCGGACATCCATCCACGTTATTCGCTTTTCTGCCGGTCGGAATGGTGAATCTCGATACGATACAATAACATTATTTTTTTTTTCTCTGGGTTTGATCGGTTCTTAAAATCCATGACGTGAGTTACCGTGGTCGGCTAAAGCCATTGGGGGCCTGTGTTCGTCGTAGTGTTAGTGTAATCAGGGGGTGTCGTGTGCTGCCTACAACCGATGGGGTAGGAAGTAGTGTGCTGGTCGATCAGTGTCGTCTCAATGGTCGTCAAATCCTGGAAAGGCGTCGTCGGCAGTGATGCCGCGTTTTGCCTCTTGATGGCAGTCAATACCTCACGCAGCTGGCTCACCTGGGAGCAAGTCAGGTCAGGAGGGAACCACCTGTGTCCCTGTATCTTTATCTTTCTTTTTTTCTACCTTTCTCTCCCTCTCTCTCATCTTTTCTCACACAAACTCGGACATTCTCGCACTTCATCGCAATGAACAATTCGCTATTAGAAATCTATCGAGCGACAAGATGTCTATATGAGGAAAAGTCATCTATTATCAAATAGATGATAAAAGTCGGTAGTAAAAATATTGATAATTTCGTATAAATTTTAAATAATTTTCGCACCTCTCGTACTTAAACACTGATTGCCACATTTTGACTTGTATCCGTTTAATATAATGTTTTTTTGCGAAATTAATCATACTAGTATCCCATAGAGCACAAAAGTTTGCAGCAACACTGCTGTTAACGTTTACATTACTGCAATATTGCTGAAACATTGAAATATTACTGCAATATTACTAGAATGATCTGTGCTATATGGGATGAAATATACTATATACCAAGGACAATCTTGATATCGTGATATGTGAATGATAAATGCAGAAATGAACTTTCTTAAGTTGGAACATTGTTTATATATTTCGAATGTTCCGTCTCGTGATTACGAGGAGCACATCAATAAAGCACATTGACGGTAACAACAACAATTAGAAACAACGGAGGCTCTCTCATTGGCATTCTCCCCACAGCGTATGACACCTTTCGAAAATAAATCTCGGATTACTTACCTGAGTAGCGAGTTGTCGCAACCGTTCCGTTTCTTCCGGTGTCGCATCTCGGCGCGCCGCGACCTTCACTTGGGCGACATCACCGTAAAAAGATTCCGATCTGGGCGAGAAAGCCATGGTCAGCTGGTGCAACTCCTGCAACGAATTTGAACAGGCGCGGTAGCACGCGACACCGCAGACCTCCCATTGTTCCGAAGTGAGGAGTGGCCCGCTGCTCACCAGGACATGCCTGTCAAACACGGATTTAATCTCTTTGTGATTCGTTAAACTACTTTGTATTAATTGTGATTTTCAAATGTTAGGTCGGGGAAAAAGTTTCTTCGTATTTAAAAAAATTTTTTTGCAAAAGTTTTTTATTTGTTGCGAAATCTTCGTTATTCAGCTTTAAGAATCTGTTTTTTAAATTGCGGTATGATGATTTTTATCCGAGTTATGAGCAATCAAATTAAGTTAGAATGCACCTTTACTCAATTCGCAAATAACTCAGAAACAAAAAATCATAGGAACATTTTTTTTTTTATGATTTTGTAGGGAAAGCTTCAAGCTTTCACGATAGGTAGTCGAAAATTTTCGTAAATTTTTTTGGACACGTGAGAGATCCCCAAAATGAAAAGAAATTTTTTCATCTTTTTCAGCTCGTAGTTTTTTAAATGTAAAAATTATCAAACTCACAGAAGCTCAAAAAATATAGTAATCTTTCGAAAGTAGAGATTTCAAGCTTTCAAATCCTTTTTCTTTTATTTTAAATTTCGTTCATTTTTTGACGAAGATATTGTATATACAATTTTGAATTAAAAAATACGAAAAAACTTTTTCCCCGATCCAATAAGAATAGCAAGCAATAACAATAATAATGTAAAGTGGAAAAATTTAGATCTTTTTTACGCATATTTTTTTTTATTTTCTGCGTAGAAAGGATTACCTTCTAGAAAGGTTTTACTAAAATATCTAAACATTTTACTAAATACAAATCTAAAAATAATTTTGTTAGTCTGTCAGAATAATTAAGACGTTCAAAATGATTATTAGAATGTTCAAACTTATTGCGGCATCTCAACGATTTTGCTAAAGTGTAATCTAAAAATTTAACTAGATACAAATATAGAATCGCCCATGCTGGTTGCTAGAACAACATTTTTTGCTCATTATGCTTAAATTTTCTACATTATTTTGATCCAACAATTTTATTTTTATCTATGTTTGTCTACCTAAATTTTTAGAAATTTCAGCAATCATTCTTTCTGTATACGGTTAAAAGAACTTGCAACCCTGAAAGAACATTTGAACACCTTCTACAGTCTACATCGCCATCAGATTTTTGTTCGATAATAAATCTCACAAGGACACGGGCAATGATCGGTGAACGGTAATCAGATTTCTTGCGCTACTGTGTCAACGATAAAGTTGGCCAACGCCTTTTGCACGGTAGATATCTCAAGCAATCGCTCCTTCATAGCTACGGCAAGAATCATCCGATCCTGTGGAAGTGGGTTCTCAACATTGAGTGACACTAAGATTTCAGATCAGGATACCGTTCGGTTCGTCATTCGCGAACCTGCTCCGTTTTTAAATTCCGACGTACATACACAACATGTGTACATCGATACCTCGCGATCGGCACTGATTCGCGAGATCATGTTACTGACTCGATCCAGTTGGATGTATATATGCCTGCCGTGCACGTTAATATAGAGAAAACGCGCCGATGGCTCTCCAGGTGGATGCAGCGTGTGCAGTCGTTAACATGACGCTCCGAGGGTGTCGAGTGTCGGTGGCTACTTTATCCTACCGGACAGCTTGTCAAGCTTCGTTATCGTCTTACACGCACGCTCCGCTCCGCCGTAATAGCGATATACCTAACTTAACGTCCGTCACGAGATACATTCCATCAAACTTAGTTGATGTACCAATTCACCCTGTAAAACTGTAAATCAACGCGAGCCAATCGATAGGCTAAAGGCATCTCTAGACGATATAGCCAATGCATACGCCACTTTGCACACATTCGTTAAATATTGAACTACATTCAATATAAATAATTACGTATGTTATGTGTATGATACTTGCTCATGTTGGCATACGTTGGTTATATCGTTTGGAGGAGCCTTACATAATAAATCTTTTGCAACAGATGTAAAGTAATACAGTGAAAAATCTGTGACTAAGGAAAACTTGGTTACAATTGACCTTATTTTTTGATTCTCTTATAATCAATAATCAGCTGATTTGATTCATACTTTGTTTCGATGGAGTTCAGGATGTCTATTGCCGAAAACACACAAAAGAACAATTCTGCTGAAAGATCTAAAGTTTTGCTGGATACAAACAAGAAAATAATTTTGTTGGAAAAAATAAGCACTGCTACAAAAAATTATTTTAATGATCTAACAAAATTAAATAATAACAATAAAATAAGTTGAAAACGATAAATACAGTCAATTTATAGAACTAGTTGAGGAAAAAGATGTAAAATAAAAAATTTAATACGATAAAGCTTCGATTACATAAAAATATAAATAAATTTTGCTATTGATAATAATAATACATATGTTGAAAATCCCAAATAATAAAATTATTTTCAGATCTATATCCAACATAAGTTTAGATTTTTCAGCATAATAATTCTTTCCATGCAGAATTAAAAAAAGTTAAGTCGTTTCTGAAAAATCTCGCAAACAGACAGATGGACAAATGACAGAACCAACACTGAATGAAATATTTTTCGGCGCTCTCCGAGTGGCATCGGTTAACAATTCGAATTCAGCGGAATCGGCGCTTTTGAGTTTTGAATCTTTCTCTCAACAGATAATACGTTGGTCTTTGCTAATACTGCTTTGGACGGTATATTGTTCCTACTGAAATACAAGAGATATTGACAACAACGAAGGTCAATCGAAAAGAATAAGACTCTGCATGAAAAAAGTTTGAAGTATCTGCTGAGTTGCAATGATATTCTGTCGTTGATGTATCGAATGCCGGCCTGTCCGATCTTCCGTTCTGCTCAGAAGATTCTACGAAGTGTCTACGATTCCGTAATAGGGATCCGATACAGCTAAAATCCAGCTGAAGTAAACTGAAGTAATTTACTTGCCTGCTCGTTTGTTCTTTAATGCGATTCGCTCGAGCTTTGTTAATTAATATTTACTTGCCTTAACGCGCGATGATTATCTGTGCATAGAAAATCTCGTACTGTTAATGCCATCGATGTTCGAGATTGCAGTAGAAAACCGGAATGTAATGGCGACAGTGGTGGTTCTTTAACGGCTGTTTAAAACGACGTTGTTGTTACCGGTTATTTCGTAATTCAATTAGGAAAGCTGGTGATCGTAAAGTGAATACAGAATGAAGCGCAATATCTTTCTTATATAACTCTGTACTGTGTGATTGTAACGCTATTTATGAAGTAGTACAGTTGCGCGAATCGCAATAAAGAACAAACGAGCGGGCAAGCAAATTACTTCGGTTCGCTTCAGCTGGATTTTATGTCGCGAGCTGGAAGTGTCCCCCGCGCTTTTGACTTACCTGATACAAGCGCAACCGAGACGAGCTATGCTCTCTGTAGGTTGTACCACGCATTCCGCCATCACTAATAAAAGTTGCTTCAACATTAGCGTCGTGGCAGGTAAATAGGCATCGTTTCTGACGACCTCTGGACCTAAAATAATAATTACACGAACAATTAGCAATCTCTACATACTTTATTTCTTATCTTCGTTTTCTGGATCAACGTTTTTTGCATTAATCTCGGTCCACAACCTTGTTTTAAGAGGCCTTAAATCATAAGTAGTCATAAAAGAGATTAGGTAATAATAATGTCTGTCTTTAAATTGTTTTTGCGCAGTCTTTAGGCTTTAACCGTTAGACTTAAACAAATTGAGCAAAACCCAATTCTTACGGCCTAAAAGCATAAGTTCTGTGGCCATATATTGTCACTTACAACTTACAGTTTACGGCCTCTTAAAGCAAAGTTGTAGACTTAGCCTTACCTTGCAAATGAGTCAAATAATCGACCACGAGATCCGTCGTGAGACCGCAACACTGTTTAAAATTGGGCGCAAAATTGTCCCATCCGCGATAGATCTTCGATGTTTTTCTTAGCCAATTTTGCACCATGGGCAATAGTAGATGATTGACGCAGTAGAGTCCAAACGTCGGCCCGGGTACATTTAGAATGTCTCGTAAGAGATGGAACAGAGTCTCCAGAGTGTGCGGTTGGTAGCGTTTTGGACAGATCATGGTCGCGCTCGCCAGGCCTTCGATGAGGATGTACCAAACCCTCAGGATGCCACTAGGCTTGTCCATGCTCTGCAATGTGGCGATAGGATGAGCGTCCTTATCGATCAGCGGGGTCAGCGCATCGTATGATTTTTCTGGGATGATTTCTTGCATAGACTCGATATGCTTGTCGAATCTAGTTAGCTCGAGATTCGGAATGATCGGATCCACATATTGCGGAATCGTAGAGACTTGAATCCTCTGAGCGGAATGGAAGATCGGGCAGGCTGGCATTCGATACATCGACGACAGAATATCGCTGCAACTCAGCAAATACTTCAAACTTTCTACGCAGAGTCTCAGTCTTCTCGATTCTGTGCTGTCGATACAATTCTCAGTCTCGTCAGATTGACCTTCGTTGTCGCCGATACCTCTCACGTGTTTCAGCAGACACAATATACAGTCCAAAGCAGCGTTAGCGAAGACCAACGTGTTGTCCGTTGAGAGGAAGACTCTGAAAACTTCTAGCAAAGGCGCCGATTCCACTGAATCCGAATTGTTAACTGACGCGACTCGGAGAGCGCCGAAAAGCGGACGCCAACCTGAACGTATCTCAGTACGATTCGTTTCAACGAACTCACAGATGCAGCTGACAATCTGAAAAATTAATAGTTCAATCTAAACGATCTAAATTTATAAGCTTTTATTTACATAAATAAATTGTGAATGGTTGCTAACTTGATCTTGCACGTCGCTGTCGCAAAGTTCAAGACACAAGAGATTTTCGAAAGGCTTGAAGAGCGCCTCGTTAAAGTGGAAATGCGGAAGTTCTATTTGTTCGTTTAATAAGGCTGCCATGGAATCATGAATGCATTGAACAGCTTTCTTCGAAATGCTACGATCCTCGTGGCAAGCCGCCTCCATGAAATGTGGTCCCAAAATAGTCCATACCTGAAAAATTATTCTATTTTTGCATCATATGCTCAAAAAAGAAAAACATGATAGCAACTACGAAGATGACAACTTATAAGTTATATCGTTCCTTTACTCCAAAAATACCATAAGTAAAAAATACATTAAGTACTTTCTTACCCCCATTATATGTATCAAAGGTCTGCCACTCTTTACACACTTCAGCATAACTTCACCTAAACGAGCCAAAAGTAACACATTCATCTCATTCTCTCTCGGCTTACTTCGTCTCCACCAAAATCTCTTATTATCTTTACAGCCATCAGTGGTCTTGAACAATTGCGCCTTGCTGGCCTTACAGAGAGCCATGAGAAACGAACAGAGTGATCTGAGATTTAATTTAAGTGCCGCATCTTCGAAAAGTCTATCGACTTGTTGAGATAACACGCAAATAATCTTGGCAGCATAGTCCGCTGGTAAAATGCCATTAAATTGGCTATCGGCGTTTGATTCTTGAATAATCTCCGGAATCGTGTCCGAACTGGGATTTTGCGTGTAAGGACTCGAAAGGAAACTATAAACGTCCACACTATATAACAGAAATGATTAAAAAATTAGAAATAAATTATATAGATACAAGATATTATAATTTCAGCATTTTGTAAAATATTTACATTAAATTGATATATTAATTAATTAGAAAATGAGGAAATTTTCGAAAAAGACAATATCAACTAATTAAAATATTGTAATATAAAAATTAATTGTACCAAGATTCCTCATCATCGACAATGTTGAAATTTAGTCGAAGCTTATCTTGGCCGTTCTTGGCGTCGCTATTTATAGTATCTTTCTTTTCCTTCTTCTGAGAGGCTTTGGGCAGTGAAGGATTTTGGTTTCTTCCAAAGAAGTCATGTTCCAACTTACTCACGTATAGACAGCACCTTTTTTTCAAATGCATGTTCTTTAATATATGTAAGAAAAAACACGTCATTATATTATTAGAATGTCATTTACGTGAAAACGTGCGGCCAACAATCACTACCATGACTGCCTAGTTCCAGACCTCTTCCTAAAAGCACATCCATACTGAGCGCGTGAGATGTATGAAGATTCGTCGCTTTATTCTGTAATTTAAGTCGAAGAACGTCCTTCTTGCGAGTAATTTTCGAAATGGATTGTTCCGTACAAGCGGCCTTTGCGAGAAGGGCAAAAATAGAGCCACAACGATTCTGTAAACCTGAAATAGATAAAAAGATAAGATAAAATAAAAAAATAAATATCAAAATGTATTAAAAAGCTGATTAAAAAAGAAGAAAGTATGTGTACCAAGTACGTTGCTTAACGTAGCGGCCTTGTGAAGACCTTCAAGCGCCAAGACAACCGTATCTCTGACTCCTCTTCGACCACCGTCTCTATTTAGGATGCCTTTGTTGGTTTCTTCCTTAGGAGGATTCAGTCCCGTCGTGAGAACCGTCATCATACTGCCCCAGCAGCAAGTTAGCACTCTTCTGGAGAGTTTTGCGCCAGCCTCCGCTTCCGGAGTTGGTTCGCTTCGAGAAAGTTGGGCTCGTTCCAGTCTTATGTAATCAGAGAGCAATTGTCCACCTCTGTGACTGCCGGGTATACCATCCACGTCTATAAATTGCGTAAAAGACATTTTATTAGTTAAATTTGAAATAACTAAAAGTCAATTTTAAAAAGTACTGATTTGGATATTTACAAAAAATATAATTTTATTAATATATTTATTTTACTGTAAAAAAAATTTTGATGCAATACTGCATACCCGTGAGAACATTGACCAACGCATTATTCTCCGTGGAACTAGGATTGTAACCACACTTCTCGAGCAAATTACATGCGAGAACTTGTTGATACAATTCAGAGAGCCATGTAGCCGAGAGATAAACTAACACACCAGATCCATGCACCTCTTCCACAAATCGTTCCTTAAAAATAAAATTAAGGAAAATAAACGCAACGAATTCGGAAAGCATTAAAATATTTGCGATTAGACATACCTCGCTGATTGGTATTTGCCGACCTTCCTCATGATAATAATTTATTTGGATTAATTTCAGATTGAGAAGCAATGCCGCATACGTCGCCAAATAAATTCCGTCAGCATTCATGATCGTGATTAACGCACATGAATCCATACTAGCGTCAGTTTGTTCTTGTAACTTCTGTTGAGCTACAAATACTCCTAAAATACATTAAAGATGTAAATTTTTTGTTATAAAAGAAATATCATTATTTAAATATTAACGTAATTTTTGCGCATTATTTTATAATTCATCGATTTCATCGATGGTGATTGTGTATACCTTGACAGTATTCAGAAGCAAAATTCTGTAACGCCTCATCCACCTCTATGTTACTTCTCAAAGTGAGGACCATCGGTATGAGATCGGATCTAAGCGTTCTTACGAATCGCCTGGCGTTGTGTCTCTCTACATCCACGTTGCATTCGTCGGCCACTTGTCGGCCCACATGAAGACACTTGGGTAATTTTTTCAATCTCAGTTTCTCGTATTCATTCTCCGTAGAGCAATCGTTATCGTCAAGACTATTTTCTTCCTGAACTTCATCCGATTCGTTTTGAGGACCCTCAGTATCCGTTGAATCACCATCTTCTGATGGTCCATGCCCAGATGAATCGGAATCCGAGCCCATACCTTTCTTCATTAATTCCAATTGTTCCCTGAGAAATAAATTATCATAATGTATTGTAATGCATACATATCGTTTCCTTATTTCAAAAGTGATACAACCCAAAAATTAAATTTCTTAAAAAAGGAAAAAAAACTATTTTTCAACTTGACAGAAAATTATTGACTAATCAAAAAGAATAATCCTTAAATCGATTTATATATCATTAAAATTATATTTTATATTATATTCACATATTTCCAAAATATTCTGTACTGTGTGTGTATAATATACTATTATTATCCAATACAAAAAAGAAAAATTTTAAATAATTAACGGAACCAAATTGTCGGCGGTTAAATCATCGGCGAATTTAATATTAATTACTTGTATTTCTCATTAATTAAATTTTTCAAATAATTTAACATAATTATTTTACTAAATAATTCATTATCGTTGTGTTCACCTGTATGTTTTTGGTAATCGTGCCATGCTTTGGTAAGTCAGAGGTCCGCGATAATCACAGGATTCTAAATCTTCATACAAACTATTAATTGTGCACGTATAATTGTGATTAATAGCCTTGCCCTCGCAAAGTTCTTGAAGTGCTGACAGCATGGCGACAACGCAGGAAACACTCGCGTGCAATATAGACAATCCACCCGTTGTTGACTCTTCTATCGAGTCCATAGCCCTAAAATAAAACGTAGAAAAATTTAAAAAAAGATTCTATTATGTAAATTAAATAAAATTTTATTTAAGCTTTATTTATTATACATCAAAGATTGTTGCGAGAAATACTCACAGTCTCATCAGTGCCATGTCACTTTGTATATGGCTCGATCGATCTTCTTCTACAAGTAACGGTCCAGCAAAATCAACCATTCGGCTGGGACTACGTAATAATTCCTTCAACGCTTTTAAAGGTTCTAGACGCTGCTGCGGTGGTGGATATAGCAACATTCTATGGAATACCGATTCCAAAACTGGTCGCAACGGACCAACGCATCCGACTAATCTTACTAATTCCGTGCCAATGCTAGAGATGATATATTCCGTTTTTTATACAATATCACGTAAATTATAAAATATTAAATGTTCTACATAAAAAAAGTATCAAAGAGATGACTGCATTCAACAAAAAAGCAACTTTGCAACTATAATTATAAGATTCCTTAATATGGTTGATTTACATACATATTTAGATCCAGTAAATAACTAAGGGCAAGATATATTATATTTTTTATTATATTAAAGAATTTTACAACAGTTACAAAGCTGCTTTTTCAGCTAACGTTTACGATATTAACATGTGACGATGATATATTCTGAATTTGCTATTCTTTTACCTGTAAACAGTTTTAGCCTGATGACTATCAAAACTCAATGATGTAGCCAAGTATCCGGAACCTCTGCCAACTTCGTTCTCCTTTCCCTCCCGGGAGGTAAAAGTCTTATCTACCCGGGGAGTGCCTAGAAAGGCTATCAAGGCCGGACAGAACTTCTGCCATAAGAAAGTCGTAAAATGTGTGTTAGTATGAATCTTTTGCGGTAACGACGATATCAGTGTGTGCAAGCATTCCAATAAGAAGACTACAGTGCTGCCATTTCTGCCATTGCTGGAACAGGATTTCCTAAATATTATTATAGTATTAAACATAACGACTTTTACTTCACTAATTCTCTAAGGTGCATTATTATATACTTCTGAGCCTCGTCCAGTTTGCTGCAGATGTACTGCAAAATCGGCAAGGCCTCGTTGAAACACGAAACGCCTCGCTCGCGCACATTTTTATTCCGCTTAGCATTCTCGTCCATCTCTTGGCATTCCTCATCTGCAAATAAATATAATAACGCATAATAGTGAATATTGAAACTCTGACACTGCTGGCAATGCAATCGCAAGTATATAAACGGTAATAGTCAGTCATTAGGATGTTTCGCCGATGGTATTCTTCGACCCGCATGCTACTGGCACGCGATCTTGTAATTTATCGACCAAACATCTGTGTTTGGAAATGCTATGTCTGGAAGCTATTGTCACTAGAAGTGCTATGTCTGGAAGGTATCATCACTGTCTAAGGCGAAATACATCGTCAGCGACGTTGCGTTGGTTTCTTTTTTTTTTCGCTCAAATTTTCATATTACCTAAAAAAAGGCAGAACGATCGCAATGTTTGACTGGTTGCAGCCTGTGCAGCTGTACGTACAGCTTGATTGCCATTCTCAAACGCCTCACAACAAGTAGTCAGTATAGCGATGATTAAACGGCCATTCATAGTCCAATAAGGAGAGCAAGCAACTTGCAGCAAGACCTGGAAGAGAAATTACGATAAGATATTATCAGTAATTAAATTCATGATTTTAAAGCAAGCACTAAAATAAGAAACATGTTACATTTATTTTAAAATTCCAATTAACTTTCTTGTTTTGTTTTTGCGTTTAATATTCGACCTAAAATACTTTTACAATCACTGTGAAACACTCACTTTAAGCATATCCGTTTGTGTGTCATCGGATTGCGAGACAATGGAGCTCATGGCGTGCAACATTTGTGCAGGCAACCATAACGAATCATCTTCTGGTTCATAAGGTGATTGGAATCTGTCGTCTCTTAACATTTTCTATAAATTTTATTAATTTAATACGACGTTAATTTAACCATGATCTTTATAACGCAGTTAATAATTAATAATAAAAATGCAATTAATTTTATACAATTAATTTAATATTATTTTATTTTATTGCATATAAACAGGATTTATATAAATATTATGTAGAAATAAGAATATGCAAATTATATATTAAATTACGTCTGAATAAGAATCTATGTAATTAATTGCAATAATTATAATCTATCTAAGTGTATTTAAGTTTTTATTACAGAATTCCTATAAAAGCTGTAAGAAAAACTTCTCATACTCCTATTGAAGCTAATTAAAAGTCATCTGTCATAGCGACGTGACTTGAACTGTCGCAGCTGTTCGGTATCTATCGTTTTATCGCGTACAGTTCCGGGACGTACGTCCACAAGCGGTTACATTAATTATGCTAACCAACATACACGGAAAGAAAAATAGTCTAGAGATAAATTTTCAGACACACAAAACGTGTCTTTTCTGTAAATATTTTTTAATCCACATTCACGTTTTTAACGTACGTAAAAAACTTACTTTTTCGTGTGAAAAATATTCTTTTACAAAAGATTATTTTTGTTATGTTACTTACGTGTAATCCCGCAAGTCCGAAAGCAACGAACTTGCTTCTGTTGCTTTCCAGTGCTAACTGAAACGTATGTAAGCATTTCGCGCGCAGTTCGTGGGGTGGATCTCGTAGCAAGCCTTGTTGCTTTTCCAGAAAATCTGTAGAAGAAAAAATTGTTCTCAATACAAAAAAAGAACAAGTCCGAGTATATTTAGAAAAATATTTGTTTTCGACGATCAACATCACATCGATCATACTGCGTCATCATGACGCACACCTTTTCAAACAAATTGACGTAAATTAAAATAATATTTTTCCAATGTAGTGGATATTTATAATTTTTTAACTATGCATGAAGATATTTAAATATAATCAAATTAAATGTAAAATATTTATATCTAGGCAATAATGTTTAATGCGACGAATGCGGGTGTCAAGCAGATGTCAAATTATCTGTTTGACGTTTCCGAAGTGAAGAAGCCTCGAATAAAAGCGACTCTTGTACAAAAATATTGAATAAAAAATTAAATAAAAATGGGAAACATGATGCGCTTACCATGAGCTTCTTGTGCTGATTTCCGTAAATTTTGTAGTCTCGCATTGTTTGACTCCCTTATGATCTGCAGCAGAAGATCCTCCATGACACGACGGGCTCCAACCACTACACGCGTCTGATCGATAACAGGAGGGAGTGCCGATGCACGCCATGCTTCGCTATACATGCGCACTTCCAGGAACGTAAAAAATATTACTTCCAAAAATACTGATACACGTTAGGAACAATTAAACAAAAAGGAACGAAATTTAAGTATAAGTCCAAATGCGCATTTATACAAATAAAGCAGAAAGTCAAAATTCGAATGACAATTAATCTTAGGAAGTCACAAAGTAGATTTTATTTATAAAATCAAGCATTTATAAACAAATAATTTTGTATAAATTGAGACAATATGAAATAATTTGTGTAGGAATTTTTTTTTACAAATCCCTATGTTATAGTAAAAAAAACAGAGTAGCTACTTTAAAGGATTTAAAATTTAGCGCCATTCTTCGTGAGCATGATAGCGGTCATGTGACCCATAATGTCGAAGATGGCAACGAAAAGTGACAGGAAACGTAGAGTGGCCGAGAAACCGGTACACGAGAGCACAGCTTTTTATCAGTGGACCATAAATCTTTTGGGTAATAATATTCGCTTTCTTGCATGAAAGAATCGAGCTTCCGATGTATCTATCGATTGAGAGACTGTTTCAAAGTTTAAAGTAATTTTTGTTCTAACGACAGGTCTTGGTTTTGGTTGTTTCCATCGGTGGCATGTATCCACACTGTTCGAAAATGACCGACACTTCTCTCACCTTTCGGAGATCGAACGAGAAATGTCCTTCAGAACTGAGATGGTAAGATAATTGGTGATAATATTTTATCATCATACATGACATTAGGTACATCAATTGTATAGAAATTTATATCGATCAAACGGAGCGTCTATCTTCAAATAGCATGTTTTGTCGAATGCAATGCCGTATCAAAACTGTTAGCAATGTAGGCAATGTAAGCAACACCGAAAATTTCCACAAACACGTAACAAAACAACACATTGTGGATTTATTATTCCTTGAGAAATGTTTGTCAATAAATTTTATATCTTTATTCCTTTGAGAAAAAAAAATTTCACATTGCAGCTATTATTCTAGAAGCATTTCAAATAATTTATTTCAACTACTGTGCTTCTACAGTGCTGAATAATAATCCACATGCTTTGCCTTGGAGAAAAAAAATAGTGCCAGGTCAGAATTGTAGTTGTGTAGAGTAAACGGTTTGTCAATTTCACATACCTGAAATGGCCAAAAGTTCCTTCGTCAAAACTACAATATAGAAGGATGACGGTGGAGCATTTAGAAAAAAATTTATGCTTACATTTTTTGAATACTATCAACAAATGGCGTTCAGTACTATTTTATATTGACTTCAACAGAACAATAGTGAGATAAAGAATGAAAAAGTAAGACTATTTTCTTCAGCATGGTTATTCGACATTCATGGATATTTATATTCAAAAGTGTTTTATTCCTGAAAAAATTTTTGCATATTGTTTATACATTTTTATAAAATTTAACATTATTTAAAGATTTTAACAAATAAATAGGAATTGGCAGTATTTAACTTCAATTTGCTTTCTTTTAGAATATCTTATTTAAAACACAAAACGAATAGAATTTTTATTATACTTATATATGACAAATAAATTTAGAGAGTTTATATTCTAAGTATAAATCTTTATATCTATAAATAAAATATTAAAATAATTATTTTTAATAACTGCTAAATTTATCAAGCATTTGCTGTTTGTCTTACATTGGCAATATCTTGCGCCAACTATAGCAATATAATATACAAAATTATTTGTGTTTAATTGCAAGATTAGTAAATATATTAGTAAATATAATATAAATTTAAAGATAATATATTAATAAAATATACTTCACACAAATAATTGTATTGAACAAGCTGCATTAAACGTATTATAATTTCTAATATCTATAAATGTTTTCTTTTTAGGGGATGTATTACTCCTATTATAAAACCATCGCTGAGTCCAAAACTTTTTTCGACGGGATGAGCAAGCTCAGTCGCGACAATTTATCAGAGTACAATGTCATTGATGCCACTAGAAAATATAGTCTTTTACCTGAGGTAATTATTTTCGATAAAGCTTCTTCTCAATTTTTCATTTTTGAATATAATAATAAATTTTACACTATATTATCTATTGTGCAGATTATAGCAGGTTTCCTCTATCATATTACAAAGAATCTTGGTCTCATATCTTACAATAAGGCACAATGTTGGCAGGTAAGACTTGTAAAATTTCTTTGTGAAACATATTAATTTTATAAAATATTTACCAAGTTGTGATAATTTTCAGATAGAAAGAGGAGATGGTCTGCCACCTATAACTAGCTGTGAAGGCTTGGGTATACCTGTATACTTCTATTTAGAAGTAGTCTGGTTTACTACAGTAGTCACAGCAGCAGTACTTTTTTACTATGCAACGTACTTGAGTAATTCCATTTATGGTGGATTTATAACGATTTTATTCTTCTTTTTTAACCATAACGAATGTACTCGCGTTCAATGGACGCCACCGTTACGAGAAACTTTCGCGTATCCTATGTTACTTTTTCAAATGTATAGTGTTACTATGGCTATCAGAAAATATACAAAACACGATGCGGATAAGGTGCCAATCTCGTTAAGGAACAGAACCAGGCAAGGATTATTCATGGTGAGATATAAAACAAAAAAATTATTTATTAGGTATACAGGGTGTTAGATTTAATCTTTTACGTAGATATCTCGAAAATGATTAAAAGTTAGACAAAAAATTAAAAAAGTCTATAATGGGATTACTTTAAGATAAATTTAGTGTGATTATATACTCAAGCCTATACAATTTCAAAGGAAGAAGGATAGTCGAATTTTTCAGTGGTCCGATTTTATCACATTAAGAATCTGATTAGAGCATCTTTTTTTAATTTTTTATCTAACTTAGATATTTTCCGAGATATCAACGTTGATTTCAAGATTGATCGAATAGAAATCCATATCTTCTCAAAATTTTCAAAAATTTGTTTTAATCATGATATTAAAGATAAGCTTATTTTTAACCAAAAATAAACTCTTAATAGCTTAAGTCACTAGATTCGTCTTTTTAGGACTTATCATATTATGCTATTTTTGTTGATGGTTTTCATTTGAGAAATTCAATTATATCTTAAATTAATTTTATAGGAGATTCCATCACATTAAAACAGGTTAAATAATAAAGACAAGTTAAATCAAACATCCTGTACACGATAATTATTTTTGTAATGTAATAACTGTATTTTACTTTTTCAGGATATATTTGGCTCGACAATTTGCAGCTTGTGCACATGGCAATTTTCTCATTTCGTTTTCACTACACAAATTGTAGCCATTCTTATACTAAAATGGCTGAGAATCGTTCCGTATGAGTTCTACAAAAATTTTTGTATGGCACATGCTTTAGCAATCGTAGCGTCGACTAAAATAACAAACGGGGCTCTTATAATTTGTTCACTTTACACGTGTATCCTAATCAGCAGTAATGCGGCCAATTTTATAACGAAATTGTCCCGATTTCAGAACATCAAACGAGAAATTATTTTTGAAATTGCTATAACAATAACCCTTACAAAGTCAATAAAATCCTACATTCTATATTCCCAAGATGACGCCCACGTGTTTAATATATTAAAGTCCAAATTAACGAATTATAGAGATTTCCACACTATGCTTTACACGTGTTCCGCAGAATTCGATTTTCTGCAATACAAGACTTACGATGCGATTATTAAGACTTTATTACTGCCGACAGCGATACTCGTTGGAATGCTTATATTATATTACTGGTATAGAAATTTTAAAACAATCAATTATCCATTTTGCATTGAAGCTGATGTGGCATATAATGGCCTACAGACTGGCGCCTTTATAATCATGGCCGTTTTTATTATGAGATTAAAGCTATTTATGACACCACATCTTTGCATAATAGCTGGTACCGTGTGTAGTAAACGATATCTCGAAAAAATCGGATTGAAAGGTGAACTCATGCGACTTGCTATTGTTGTGCTTTTACTGGGTGGCATGTCGTACCACGGCGTCGAAAGATTTCAAGAGGAACGCGGATTTATAGGTAATTATAGTATTTAAATCGATTTACTACTTTCTACAGCATTTCAATTACACGTATTTTTACACGCAGGTGAATATAGTAATATCGAACAAGAAGAATTATTTGAATGGATAAAAAGTAATACACCGGATCACGCTGTATTTGCGGGGAAAATGTCGTTGATGGCGAATTTGATGCTTTCCACTAGGAGACCAATCATTAACAATCCTTACTACGAGAGCAAAGAAATGAGGTATGATCTCTCTAGGAATTAATTCTAATCGGTATTCGCAGGTTTAGTGACCGCGGATATTTTCTTCAACATTACGTTTAAAAAAATTTTTTTATGTCAAATGTTTTTCATAATCTTACATATAATTTTCAAATTACAGTCTCTTATTCCTCAGATCTTTAAAATAAAAAAATGGTTTAATTACGTTAATTTTAAATAAAGATACATTAATTTAATAACGAATTCATTGCATTACATTAGATACTTATAAAGCTACTGTACATAAAATTAATAAAATTAAATGTAAAGGCATATAAATATTTTACAAGATTAAATACCCAATAATAATAGTCACGTTATTTATTTAACAAATATGTATTATTTCATTGTTTAAACTGATTATATTATGCCACTGCATTTAGATATTTTATATAAAACAGTCTCTCTAAAGTATACTAATTTAGTATATTAATTTAGTATACGGGGTGTCCTATAATGATTAATTAATATTTCAGGGAGTGAACGAGGATGAAATTTGGAACTAAAAGTTCCTTTGTCAATTTTGGCTCAGACCATTACTTACCGAGTTATTAACGATTAAAGTTGATCAATCAGATAGCACGCAGCCGGAGACGCCGGAGTATGCATGGTAGCGTAGAATGCCATGAGACTTCTCGCGCTTGCTATGCATTATCTCGATTGAAACTTTATTCTAATTTTTCATATTAACAAATAAATAAATCAATAAACAAATATAGTTTGAGCTAAAATTGACAAAAAAAGAAACTTTTAGTTCAAAATCTCATCCTCATTCACTCCCTGAAATATTAATTTATTATTATGGGACACCCTGTGTAGTGCGAGTGATTGAATTTAGCATAAAGTACATTGGACCTGCAAATTAATATTAAAAATGCCAACATTTTTTAACTCACTAAGAGAACTAAATGAATAAATTACTACAAAAATAGAGAAAGTTAAAGAAATTAAATATTTTTTATCAATATAAAGGAATTATTGAAAAATTAAGAAATTTTAGAATCCTATTTTTAACACAAAAAACATAATATATATAAAAAGAATCCGGTCAATAATGATCGTTCAATACTTTTAATGTTGAGAAAATTTTGAAGCGAATACTGATTAGGATTGAGGTTACTGTATATGATAGAATTATATGGATTTATACATAAATATTTTATGATATTGTAGAGACAGAACTATGAAAGTTTATGAGATTTTTAGTCGAAAAGATGCTGTCTCTGTTTACACCTCTTTAAGAAACATGAAAGTTAGTTACGTCATATTAGAGGAACCATTGTGCCTTGGATTCGCAAACGTGTAAGTATGAAAGAAGCATAAGTACGTCGACAATTGCGTAACATCAAATTTTATTTCTTCAGGCCGCGAGGATGTCAAATGATCGATTTATGGGACGTGACCGATAACGGAGCGGCGAAAATAGCGAACAAACCGCCTCTGTGTCCTCTTTTATTCAAAGGAAACGCGCATCCATTCAGAAGAGCGTTTGTTAACAATAATTTCGTCGTATTGCAATTGGATTATTCGCATTACGTAGAATTTAAACCAAAGACTTCTATGCCATTGCATTATCAGTTTTAGAGTTTTATGTTTAAAAAAAAATAAGTTAAAATCTCCAGAAGATTGGAATACCTTGTGAGATTATAAAGCCTATTTTTCTTAACAGAAGTATTATCTTTATGGAAAAATATGTATATATATTTTTATAATGTAAGGATTCACGCGAGTATGTTAAATATTAGGTAACATTGTCATCAATCTGTAAAAGTTTATTAAGTATAGTTTTACGTGCAATTAAATTTGTAAAGAGGCATTAATATTTTAAGAGATCTACAATATTGTAAAATCGGATTTAACTTCTATTTAGTAACAAAATCCAATTTTGTTTTCGCACAGAGATCTTTTAAAATATTACATATTACTTCCTTCTTCAAACATGATAAAATATGTGATTATCGAGTTATTACCATGAATTAAGTAAACATTATTCTATCATTGCCAAAAGTGAACTAAATTAACTGCACGAAAAAATCATTAAATGATTATCACAACTAAACAACTAAAAAAGAGTTTTTTAGAAATTTTGAAACAAAAATAACGTTTGGTTATGTTAAAAATCTATTTTTTGTCAATATTATTTGATTTAATCAATAATATTATGTCAAGTTGAAAAATAGTTTTTTCTCCTTTTCTGGAAAACTTAATTTTCTTGCTGTATCACTTTTGAAGTAAAGGAACGATATAATGCAATGTGCAGAATATATTCATAACATATTTATTAAATTTTATAATAATGAATGCAGTTGATGAAGTTAACTAGTAAGAACGAATGAAAATTAACCCTTACCGTACAAGGTCGGGTCATTAGTGACCGAGCAATTCCTGTTCGTGTAAGTTTCTTTAAGTCTTTCGGTAATTATAAATTATACAATAATAATAAAGACATATGAGAATAAAACGCGGTAATTGGAGCGTATTTAATATATATGTATGTATATTATTCCTTACTAAATATAAAATTCGTTCTCTCCAATTACCGCGTTTTATTGTCATATTATTACTGTTTAATTTTGAGTCACAGAAATACGATTTATTATAAATTATACTACATTTTATTATTTTCCAAAATAAGGTCTCAATATTTACTCTAAAAAGTTAAACATATGTTGGTGAATTTTTAGAGATTCTTTGAACCATTCTAAAGGTGAAAAAAACGGACGAATTCTAGTGACCCATGCTTGAACGGATGAGGCACCAAATTGTACCTTGTATTGTAAGGGTTAAGATAATGCTTTATTTCACAATGTGATGTACATACTTGTGATACCTAATTTCTCTATATTTAGCATTGTTCCGCATTTATCGATATACTCGATTTTTAACGACGGGAATATTCTCCAAATATATAAGTGTTATGTTTAATCGATTTATTGTGTTCATTCATCCGTTGTATAACAAACATAAAACATTTGTGCCAACATCGAGTACTATTTATATTTGTATAACTATCATAAATCACATCTTTTACGTTTGAACGAGTTTCTTATTGATTAACGAGCATTTCATAATACATATATTGTACAATAATTATTTACGTTAATATCGATTGCGCCTATTAAGATCGCACATTACTCAATCGTAATATGATCATAAATGTTATGGTAAGTGTAATGATGAGATTATAAATAAAAAAAGAATTGCACAAGAAGACCAGCATCTTTTTCTCTGTTTAAAAAGGGAAAAGAAAATTTTTATTATATTTTAAAATTTCGATAAACTGAAAAATACGCAGCTAATAGATTTACATTTTAGATATCTTTTGCAAGTGAATGATCTGAAAAAAAAAATGTGCGCACGGAATGCCCGGAAGAAAAATCGAAGCGCACGAGCGGCGAAGATAGCTCCGTTATAACGCACATAGCATAGCACCTTCACTCCGTATAGTAACAGATAGTATAGTCGAGAGGCAGTCTTTGGTATACTACGTTGTGCTGCTGACCCAAATGAATCCTGGCCGCCAGTCAGTCCCGCTCCGGGCTTCTTCGCGGCAATATTGGTCCGCTCGGACGCATTCTCGATCGTGTTCAAATATTAAATGCCGTTGCATTAATTGTCAATTTTTGTTTAATACACACAGATCAAAACATACGAGTGTCAAAATTCTTTTTTACAAATATCGTGATACTTCTCTCTCCTTTCATCGTCATATCTATAGCCATAAAGTGATTATTTCTAAAAGAACAACCAACAGCAGTGTTAATTATTAATAATTTAACTTTGTTTAATCAATAAGTTAGATTTAAACATTTTATTTTTTCAAGTTTAAACGTTCGTGCACAGAATATTGGTGCACCATTTCGTTCCCAGTGCGGTTCAGCCGATTGATCGGTTGGTCCAGAAATCGACGAAAACAAATTTCTCGTGACTGGTGTACCGTGCGTGTTAAAACGGTGCCCCTTCATCCGCGAGTGAAGGTACTCCGGGTTTACGACTACAGCTGCCACTCGTCAAAGTTAAAGGCACGGAAACACGCGAGTTGATCTGAAAATATACATCGTGGATAGTGGATCAAGAAGAAGGAGTGGCATTTTCGTGCACGATGTAAAAGAGCTGATGCCAAAACGAAGAAATCGCTGGATATCACCGGGAGGATCCAGACATCTGTCTGGAGCACGCGCATTCTGCAGGCTCATCCTAGCGATGCGACATTCCACGCTGGTTCCGCGTAATCATTGACAATCGGCAGTAAGCAAATCGAAAACAAATAGTAGACAGCGAATAGTAATAGAGAAAGTATGAAAGTCTGACCCACTAAAATTGCTTTATAATCCATGCATTCCAGCTATACAAATACAAATCACGCAGAATTATTATCACATTTACATATTATTTTTATATAAATAATAATAGAGAATGGCTCAAAAAATTTCAAATAGAAAAATAAATCAAGAAAATAGCTACGAGCCAATAAATTTTAATATAATATAATATTCTTGGTCTTAAATACAGAAATAAAAATAAATCAACTTAAGAATATAAGTCTACTAACATTTCAATCACCTTCGGGTCATTTTCAAAGTACGAATTTAAAATAAATAACAGAAAAAAATAAAAAAATACAAATAAGTAAATATATAATTACAAAGCATAAAGAATAATTTAAAACGTAGACCTTACTATGTTTAGGTCTTAATATAGTGTCATACGAGAGATCCAATTAATCAAGTTGAAAAATTAAATTTGTGAGTATCCGACAACAAATTATTTTTATATATTGACGTCTCGCTGTGTGAATAATTTGTATTTTTACTAAATTAGGGATTGTTTAACAATCAACAATCTGCGAAGCTCGACAGTCCTTTAGTTTTAATTTGAATACAAATTATGTAGATTATACCATTATTCGACATTCTAATATTTATATTTTTTGTCAAATTACACTTCTAGTGCCACACGATAAGAAAAGAGATCGCCCGGATACAATATAATTTGTATTCGGTTTTATTTGTAATTTTTAACTATTTGACTTGAGCCTGGCGGAACGTCAAGGACGTGTCTTCCTCGCGTCCTTGCGTCGGCTTATGGACGGTGCATTAATTCGCTCAATGAGCGTAACAATGTAAATGCAGTCCTCAATCAGATAGACCGCCCAAGATCGCTGCTACGCTGAACTACCGCAATTTCACGGTAATATCCGCTCCACCTTCGCGAAATATTATATCTGCGATTGTTACACGGTACGGATTTTGAATATGTAGCGCGTGCATTTCTATACACACGGATAGATGCGCAATTTTGTAAGCACGTAATCCGGAATTTGCATCGGCATCCAACCTGCGTAACGTGAACTTGTTTCCTTGCACAACGCGCGTACGCAGCTTCGCATAATTTGCGTCTCACGAGTTAAACAGGAGTTCGTTAAACATCGAATCTCTAATCAGCCGCGTCATTAGCGGCGTCAATAGCGAACGCGTAATCGCAGCTCGCAAACGGAACGAAGAATAACTGTATGCGGGAGAATAATAATAGAGTACGTTTGCATTCTTCGTGTCTGTTCCTCATATTGTAAATCGACTCGTAACGCTATATCGAGCATCGGCAACGGAACCCTTCACAATCCGCATAAAACCCGTTCCTCTTTGGCCTCGAAACCGCACGGATGACTTGACCGGGTTGGGTTTAGGAATTTGGCACGTGCCGAGTGTAGTAGAAACATTTCTTCCACGCAAACGGTTGACAAAGAAGTCAGAAGAAAATAGAGAAATATATCAATTAAAAAAGTATCAAAAAACTTTATCTACTTATAAATAAAACATTTCTTAATTCATTTTTTAAAAAATAGAAGAAATTATTGAAATCTATGACGATCGATATATTTTTATACTATTTTTTAATTTATAAGTTTATTTAGAAGCTTATTTATATAAATTTATTTATAAGTTTACTTATAAATAATATAAAAATATTGATTACCATAGACTTTAATACTTCCCTCTATTTTTTCTTTAATAAATTTAAAAATATTTTATCTTTAGACAAGGTTTGTGATGCTGGTTTTTTTTAAGTACATATTCGCTGCAAACAATTTTATTTTTTAATCGGAAAAATATATATTTTGCGCGCAGTCATGTATTTAAAACAAATTTTTGATCTTATTCTAGTGAATGTACACATCTAATCATGGTGAGCGAGACAGATCGACGGTGTTGGTTACTTTCTCAAAGCACGATCGTATTCGTAACCTACTTTGAACGCAGCGATGCAGTAACCGGGCGCAAACAGCAGACGTTCGTGCCAAGATTGGAATTAGAAAGATTTGAATCATCTCAGCTATATACAAGATTCTGCATCTTCTTTGCATTACTTTTGTCCTATAAATCGATTAAGGAATTGATAAAATTCATTTTGTAAAATTAATTTCTAATTTTCCATTTAAAAAATTAATCTGAGAACATGTCATCTGAAATAAATAGAAAAACATTTTTAATAGAGAGACTTAATCTTTATTAAAATATTAAAGTTTTTAAAGCATCCGTTAAAGAGTTTAAACAACATTTTATACTCTGCGAAGTACTTATATAAAAATATTATTACTCTTGAAAAAATTCTCAGTGGAAAACTTTTAAATTGCTCAAGCTCTCATCTAGAAAGTCAAAATGAATAAAAAGATACCTACGAAAACTCGTTTCCTTGCGTTAAGTGAAGTTTCTAATCTCTGGTGAAATAAAATATTTTCCAGAAGGATTTATCTCTTCTGATACGCTTGTTTTTCTTGCTTACTCGAAGGGCGGTCTCAACATTTCGTTAGACAACCGTGAAACGTAATCCCAAGGTAGAGGTCGTCAGGCATCCGCCAGCATTCTTTTAGAATCAGTTCTTAAGAATGAGTGAGTAAGTGAGTGAGTGAGTGAGAGACAGAGAGAGATAGAGAGAGAGATCAAGTGAGAAGCAAACTATAATGGAGAAAGGAAGAGACACGAGAGTAGTAGGTGGTCTATCGTAAAAGTTTCACATGACCGTGTTAGAGCTCGAGTCTACTCGGCGACAATGACTATGATAAGAGGGATCATTTTCACGTGGGCGCCGCGTTGTACATACGTCGCACGTCCCAGTACGTTTTAATTGAACGAAGGCCGTAATCATAAACGTAATTTCGTCGTTCGTCCGTTTCGCGTAATACACACATACGCTCACACATGAGCACGACGATCATCGCCATTTGTGCGCACTCGTGCTATTGCAAGCATTGAAATCACGGCGTTCACCGGCATTCAACCGCTCTTCCGCATCAAACATGCTCGAATACCTCAAGAGGCATTCCTCTAATCTTTGAAAACTTGCTGAAGTTTTAAAGATAGATCTTTCTTTGAAAATTTTCAAATAAAATTAACAAACTTTGCCAAAAGAACTTTGTACCTTTGAATATTAAAAAATGTGTATGTTAAGGTTTTTAGAAATTAAATTTTAATGTAATAAAATTTTATAACGTAACAGTAGTAAGATAGAAGCTGATTAAAAGACTGATAGAAATGAACGCGTTAAGTTAAAGTTACTTAATCAATTATTATTATGTGTAGAAAGTAATGTTTAAGCTATATTATTCAGTAACGGATATCAAAATTACCATAGCAATAATAAAGGTATTCAGAAAACTTTTCGCTTTTATTTATATACAATGTTTTAATTAAATTTCTTGAGGCAACTACCAATAATAGCTATTTTATATAAATGGAAAGTTCTCTTGCGTTTGTCTATACGCTTCGACTATTTAACCAATTGGTTTCTAAACCTACCAGACTTTCGTCGGTTTCATTCCCTATTCATCGACATGCCGCACGGATAAATACATAGACAAAAAATGGTTAAGCTAGTCGTAACCACGATCTATAGCTAGTTTATTCGTAATACACTGTCCCACATCCGCACAATGCATCCAATAGTAAATGCTGCGCTATCTTTCCTCTCTTTCGGAAAAGAAAAAAAAGGAAGAAAAATTCTTTTTAAAGAATTTTTTAATATTTTAATTTTAATGATAATATGTTATAACAACATAAATTGTAATGTATCTCATTCAATATACATATATTCTAGTACAAAATTTAATTTTGCATATCGTAACAATTTATATATAAAGTAATATTAAATCCGCTCTTAAACAAAAATTGAATATCGAATTCTAGTCTTTACATAGAAAAATCCATTTTATTAAAATATTTAAAAATCTAGATAGATACAGATATAAAAATAATTTTATTGGATCATCAAAATAATTATTTGAGAAAGTCAAAGTGATCAGGTACCTAATGATGAACAATGCTACAAAATGTTTTAACATGCTAGTAATCAATTTGAACGTCCTTATATATAATTATTTTTATAGTCCAACGAAATTATTTTCATGTCTGTATCTAGTTAATATTTTTTACATATTTCAAAAATGTCTCTTCCATGTACGTTGTAGAAACTTGTTAGAAGTTAAATGTATGAAAAAACACGAGTCAATAGTCCTCAGTCTGCATTTGTGTAACAGTGAATTCTGGACCGTGCAGGAGCTTCTTCGGGATCATTCTTCTCTGCAGCGATATTATCAAAGAAACTGGTCCGATGCCCGGCTTCACCGAAACAAGGTCTGGCGCCCGCGTCGGTCAGCAGAATAGCATCCCTCTTGACGATTCAGGTTCACCTCCACAAGTTGTTTTTCTGACCTTGATCGCGCTTCTGCACCTCTCGACATTCCAATCTAATCGAGGAGATACGCTTCTCGCTGACAAGTCAGACCTTGTAAATCTATAACTCTTATATGCGTGGAATGCATTCCGATCGACGCACCTTGAGATGCATATAATATTCACCTTTAACCCTACTACGTGGAATATACAAAATCGTTAAGGCCCAGTTTTACAACTGACGTTAACTCTTAACCGAAGTTCAACTTATTCATTATCTCTTTTCAATTCTAGAATTGGAAAAAGATGAGAAATAAGTTGAACCTCGGTTAAGAGTTAATCGTAAGTTGTGAAACTGGGCCTAAATAAACTTGATCATTTCATGCCTAATAAATTATATTTTTCATGGAAAGTATAAATTTTATAAAATTTTTTGTGAATACATTTATAAAATCACATAGAAATTGTTACAAAAGTTGTAAATTATATTGAGATTGCTAAAATAAACTTAATTATAACATATATGATATATAATTACATATAGAGTTAATTACATAAAGATCTACAATAATTATAATAATATAATTAAATTATATATAAATTATGTGATATATATATAAAATTCGATTAAATTTATATATAATTATTATGATTATTATTATGATTATAATTATATAGTTATAATTATAGTTATTAAATCTATATGCAAATAAGAATAGTATCTTATAAAATCTATATTAGAATTTTGAAATATGAAATTCTGTAAAAGAAATTGTATTACATACATATAAAATAGGTAAACTTTCAAAAAAATCCGTTATTGTTATTTTAGTCACATAATTGTATTGTATTATGTATAAATAATCCTTTTTCTTCACAACTGCAGTTTCATTCAATTAATTCGGTATAATTTTATTTCTCATATAAATAATGCAAATTTAAACTTCTCTAAGAGTCTATTTTATACCGTTTGAAATTAAATCGCCATTTGCCTCCGTTAAAGATACAATACAAAGGAGACACTTTAAAAGCAGTACGGATTGCGGAAGTAGAATCGACTTCCTACTAATGCACCAAACATGTCATCTCACTCACAGAGGAATTTCAGCCCGGCTGAATAACGGTTACAGCAAGCAAATCGCGTAAACCATCCTCGACTCATGTTTCTAATTTTATCGTATGTTTAAAGAACGAATAATCAGGTCAACTTTTATAGTGGCTCGTACTGGTATAAAAACTCAGTGTCGACAGATTCTTTGCGTAATTCGTCATGTCTTCCTTCGCAAAGTGTCGTAGGCGAAACTTTAATGCAAATTTTCCTCTCAGAAATACTCAGAATAATCGGCATCTTTCATGCAAAAGTATAGTAACGAACAAGGACGAGTCAATTATACAAGCTGGGTATAATAGCGATACGAGATTGTCGGTCCAGTTTCCTCATTGGCGACATTGTTATCACTCACGGGAAAATTAACCTGGTTTCTTCTACTTGCGCAACCGGTTTAACATACTGATAGCCATGATTCTATTTCAATACACGGTTGGCACGAAATTAATAAAATTTAATATCTTAGAATATTATATTTATTTACTAAATATAATATCTTAGAATATTTATTTCAAGAAATAAATATTTACTAAATATAATATCTTAGAATATTATATTTATTTTATATTTATTTATAAAATATTAAAATTATTAAGTATTTAAAAGTAATTAAGTAACAATTTGTCATTATTTATTTAAATTTACATTTTTTGCTTTTCCAGAATGTTAATTCTGAAATAGATAAATCTATGCTTCGAGAATAAATATTTCTCTTTTTCTTTCTCTTTTTCTCTCGGTGTTTATATGTATATGTATATAAAACTTAATTTTTGTAAATTTCGAAAACATTAATATCAAGCTTATACGAGATTGATTACGAAACAGGATGAATGATTATTACTGTCTGCGGTGTCTAAAAATTACTCACCGTACTTGAAATTCAAATACTGAAATACATTTTTCCATTAACATTTTAGATTATTTTTTTAAGATAGTTAAGACTACTGTCGAGATTATCCACAATTTATCAGAGAAAAATACACGCTCATGCTTATCGAGCAAAAAAATTTATGTGTCAGCCAAGCGGAAACTGTTTATTCATGTTTGCACGTGAAAGTGCGCGTACCACATTGTAAAAAGGAAAAAGAAGGATACGCGACTCACAGGCATTCGAAAATATGTACACATTAGAGGATCAAAGATACATATCATATTTACTATTCCTTAAGCAGAAAATTCGATGCGTTTTTGATAAGCATTCGCGTGAAAGTTATACAATTACCCACTCACCATATTTGCCAATGTTTTATGGCAAACTAATGGCATTTCCTATATAGTATGGACATAAAATTGTAGTGAAAAATAAGAAATAAGAAGCCTTTTTATGGTCATAATAATACAATACGTTGGACAATAAATTTTTATTACTATTTTTATTGTGATATTTCTAACACCATTTATAATGTACTAAATTTTTGTCATGGTAATCATAAAACGCAATTATATGCGGTGTGAAGAGAACTTCGATGTAACATTCGATCGTTTAGATTTAGAAGGTGCCGCGAAAAATGAATGTGCCGTTACGCGATCGGATGTGTCTTCCTCTTCCTACGTCCGCATCTCACGGGTGACTCCGGTAACGGGAAAGGGCCCGACGTCGACGACACACGATAGGACATTCTTCGCAATTCAGTCGGAGGGGAAATTCGCTACTGAGCACGGGCACGAGAGTCGGCTTGAACGATAAATTAGACCGCGACGCTGGCAGTGCGCGGAATAGAAAGTTGCCTCGGCGGTGCAGTGTGAGAAGCGTCGAGCAAAGAGAGATGGTAAACGTGCTCCGACTTTGTACGAAAAAAGAAGAAATAAGGAAAAGAGTAGAGAAACAGATTTATTATACCTGGCTATAAAAAAATAATCAAGCCGAACATTTACACGTTTTTCTAAAAATCTTAAAGTGTAATAATTAAATAATAGCAGTCTTTTAATTAATTAAAAGTCACGATCGTGATAAAAATCTTTAATCAAATAATTATTTTTATTTTTCCTGAAAATAATGTATTATAGTAATACATCTCTTTATACGAGCTCGTAAAAATATCAGCTCCACATAAAATAGATTTCAATAGATAGGAGAAAAAGAGAGAGTCACTGAGGAATGAGGATAGGGAAAGGAGATACGTCGTGTGAAAATGTCGCATCCCCTCCGTGCCATCCACCGTGACATTTGTACAACCCTGTTGCCATCGCGTTAATAATTTACCTGTAACCAACACTGCCGTTGATTAACAATAATTCGCGGTTCTTCCACGTGCGGGAATATAATTCGACACGGCGCGTTAATTGCCACGACTCAGGCTTTCATCGAGATTAGGATATTACTACTCTCACCGGGAATAGTCCCGCCTCATTCCACAGTGGAGGACGAATGCGAGAGAAATTCCAGACGAATCGTTCTGTCTCCACTGGTCGCACATATAACAATACTTGCTGTGGAAATGCTTGCTTGAATAGCATAATAGATGTTATTGTTCAAAAAGGAGTGTCGAGAAATTTAATGCAATGATAATTAAATTTAACACAATGACAGATTTATTTGTGTGTCACCACCACAAAATCGTGTAGGATACAATTATTCATAAGTTACGGTATAATTAATCATTAAGTGAATAAACGTTGACAGCCTTTTATTCTTCCTCCGCAGAGATGCGAAGCGAGGTGGGCGAATGGCTGGCTACGTGCGTAGGCTCGCCAATATGCATCCTGCTGCTGTCATGGTCCCTATTGATCTACCAGAATCAATCCTCATCCACGAAAAGAAAAATCGACGTGCTGACAGTCGCGATTCTTTCTCAAAGTCTCACACATCAATTAGGGTTACTGCTGTACGCGATTCTCACGTTGATCCGTCCAGCGAATCATTTTGGAGGTAACTATACAATTGTCTTACAAACACTGTCTTCCAAATAAAAATATTTCAAATACAAGCCAAGCTCTGACTGTAATTGTATTGCTTTACTAATCTTTTGGTTCAACAGCTCAGATAAAATGTAATAACATCACTTTCTTACTTAAAAAATGTTTAATTTTCGAATTATTATCATAAATAAGTTAAATGAACGTTATTTTATCAATTATTTAAAATGAACTTAACTTCATTAAAAATCGTCAAAATTGTATTAAAAAGAGTGGTTTAAAAAAATTATTAAAATTTTTCACTTTTACTCAAACTCAATTTTTATTAAACGTAAGAGTTTTAAGTTAAAACCTATTTAGTAATTTAAATAGAGATCTTGAAAAGTAATCCTGAATTTGTTTAAGAGTCTAGAACATCAAAAAACTTGAGCTGGACAAAAAAGATTCAAATTGTAGACGAAAGAAATAAAAATGATAGCAGAGAGCAGATCCTTAATTTCTTGAGTTATGTCGCTTTTGAAATGAGGAAGCCATATATCTAAAACATATCAAATAAAATAGTAACATTTTATCATAATTATTATAGTATATATACAATATCGAATTTGGTATTTTAATTTAGTCATAATCTCTGTATAATGATGCCGTTACGAGATCATTATCCTCTTCGGAATTCATGGAAGCGCCAACCAATTCCCAATAATTATAGCATGTAAATTAATTCAACGGAACAGATTGGCCCGGGGGCCCAAAAAATATTCATTCCAATCGAGCCACGCGACTCTTTAAATTGCGAGACTCTTTAAAGAATGATTCTTTGTCACAGAGTTATGCTCAACGTTGGTGTGGGTCCTGAACTCGTCGAGTATCCTCCAGGAACTGACCTTGACGTCGATCGCGGTGTTCGCGGCGATCAGCAGTCGCGATGATGTTATCAATCTCACGAAGAATCATCTCAAATACCATTTGGTGAGTCTGAGCGTCATCAGCGCCTGCATTGGTGTCACCGGCGTTCTCAACTTCGAGCCGGAGGTCTGCGTCTTCCTGGCCCACGAGATCTCCCATAAATATGGAGTCTTCGTCAACTCCCTCAGGGGTCTGTTGGCCCTCACGTCTTTTTTCGGCGTGTTGGTTGCGATCTTCAAAAATCTTTGTCGTCCACCGACTTCTGAACTGCTCAAGTCGGTTTCCGATCTGTCCGAGGCGAGCTCGAAGAACTCCTCAGGGGCATTCGAGTGTCACCCACAACATTGGGATCCCTCGAGCGGATCGTGCACCAGTGGTTCGACGAACAGCAGGGCGTGTTTAAGAAAGAAGAAAGTGCAGGTGGACGAGACCAGCGGCAGATCTACCGTTTACAGCATACTCTTTGTCTGCTACTTCTTCGAGCATTTACCCATCCTGGTAATTATATCTTTAATTCTTACTCGTTACATTTATCTTCTTCATTGTTTTATTTAACTTTAATTAAATGTTATTTTAATTTTTGTTATCGTGTCTTTATTTTTATGAGATTTATAATAAATCTAACACACATAATTGTAACATACCATATCGTAACGTATAGGACTGTTTATCGCACTATTTAATTGACGATAAATTAAACATGATTACTATACGTATATAATTTAGCACGCTTCTTTTAATAAACACATCCTGTTATTAACTGAATACTTTCAAAAAAATAAGAACAAATTAATTAGAACAAAAAAATTAGAAAGTCAATTATTATACAAAATGTTACGAAATTCTTTTCATATTTTTTCTTTAACAAATTACTTGTTTAATAATACATAAAATACTAATAATTTACAATTTAAAGTTTATTAATTCTGAGAGATTTTTCTTAAAGAAAATTTTACTATAAATTTTTAACAATTAGAAAGAGACACCCTATATATAAACGGCAAAGCAGTCACTTATTTTTTTCTACAAGTTGAAAGTTAATACGACGAAACAGGAAACTCGTTTACAGAAAATCGTTTTGATCGTTAGCATAATCTTGTTACGTTAAAAGTATTTTACTGTAAAATTCATTTCTAATTTATGTAAAAGTGTAAGAACCTAATGCTATCGAGATTGACGTGTTTTTCCATATCGTTGGTTTAATTAATTATTACTTTCGAATTGAAAACTCTAACGAACCGGCAACGCTAATTGTTGACTCGTAGTTAAGATATATCAAAGGTACCTGGAAAGGATATATGATTTATTAAGTCATAATCACGTCTAGTGCATATGTTCTTTTTTTCTCGACATTGAAACCATTTTTTGCACGAGCATCTCGATTGTATAAAAGCGGCATTTCGCAATATCCTCGAAATTGCGCGTGCCAAGTCGACCGTTGCAATGTTACATAGTTAAAAGTGGCCGACCTAATTTATGACACGCCCTCGATTATGCTTCTAAATAGCGAAAAATATAGGATATTCTGCAAGATTTTTAAACTGCAGCCTATCATTTACATGACATACAATAAATTTCGAGCAACGTAGAATTATTTATTAGTCACACCGTGTGCTTAATGTTCAAGGAAACTTTAAATCCTTTCTCCTTTTGTAGATACAATTCAGATTCCTTTCTGATAAGAAAAAAATAATAATTCAGAAAATTAATGTAATTAAAAAATTCTGTTTTATCCGAAATATCAATATTGCTGCATTAATTAAAAAAGACATATCTCAAAATTAGCTTTTCTTTAATAAACAGATATTTTTACAATTCTAAATTAGAAGTATTAAGAAAGTGAATATGCAATTTCTATAATTTCACTTTCTCCCCATGTTACACTTTCAACTGTGTAATGTATTCTTTAAAATTGTTATATGTCATGTATTTTTTCAAAATTTAAGCACTGCAATCCTACACTGAGAAAGCAAATCTCTTCAGAGAACTAAACACATTTACTTGTTTGCAGATTTGGTTAATTCAACAAATTTTATTTAACTTTTACCTTTAGTCTGCTTAACAAACTGTTCAATGTTAAGCACACTACGGTTAAATTCAATTAAATAAAATTTGTTGAATTAACCAAATCTGCAAACAACTAAATTATATATTTAATTGAACAAATTTTTCTTCTCAGTGTAATATATGTATTAGGTGTTAAACTTAATTCCTGCCGTTTTTCATCTCCAAAATTGATTTGTTTCGAAGGGGAATACCTTAATCAAAGTATTATTAATAAAATATTATTAATTAGTAATAAAATAGAAAATGGAGGAAATTACTTTGATTAAGGTATTCATTCATCTTCCCTTCGAAACAAATCAATTTTGGATACGAAAAACGGCAGGAATTAAGTTCAACACCTAATAGTATAAATTTCATTCCTTACCAGAATTGTCGATTTCTCTTTCATTATCTCAAAAATACTAATTTTTTGCCTGTGTCACTTTTCTATTAAGGCTTACTCTATAGAACAGATGTAATAATCTAATAAGTATAGACTGCGCATTTCTATGTAGTTATAAGTAATCATCGGTTTAGAAAGAGAGAGGTAAAGCTTGAAGTCTCTCTCTTTCTTGTTCTCTCTCTCTAAAATATTGAATAGAAGAGAGATGCTGATAGAGTTGAAGAGAAATGCTGACTCATTTCTTTCTAACGATTCACAGGTGCTAAAATCAGGGAATGCGCAGTCTATATCTATTACGTCTATGCAACGTAGCGATATATCTCCAAACAAAATTACTAATTTTTTTGTTTGCTGTGAGACGTATTGTTATAATTAGTTACGTCCCTGAAAATTTCATCGTATCTCACAACAGATCCGATACGGTGGTTGGTTGAATTGTCTGATCGCCGTCACACCAATTACATCTGTACAATTACATCACAGCCGAGAGGATTTTCATGCGAGCGAGTCCAAGCCGGACACGAACTTCACTTGCGTGTACCATCCGGAAGCGGGACTTTTCGATCGTATAAATGCCGCTCCTCGAGAAAGTGGTCGGGAGAAACAAAGGGGATCTAGGTGGAAAAAGGGTCGGGCTCGACATAAAGCGAAATTCGAAAGCGCGATCTTAATTCGGACAGCGACCTTAATCGGTGAACCAAATTAAGAATTCACGCGGTGGCGTCGGCGTTCCGCAAAAGTCGTCCCGCGGAGAAACTCCCATGACCTTCCTCATTAATATTAATGATCGCGGCTATTACATGCGTGACGCATACTATTTACTTCGTACAGGAACAACGCGCGGTCAATTAGGCTAACGTCAGGTGGGCGTACGCGATCCCGCCGTAGAGAATCGCAGAAGGAATCGTTAAAAAATACTTCTCATATATTATTTCAAACGTCAACTAACAAACTAACAAACTAATTATGCAAAAGGTCGAATATGATGGAATGGATGAGTGAATGGTCTAGATTCGATGTAACCAAGTTCCTTTTTGGCAATAGCTGAAATAAAACATTATCTATCTATTATTTCAAACGTCACAATATACGCAAAATGCGAAGTGAAACTCACAATGAATTATTCTCTTGTCGCTACCATCTCGTATTAACAAGCGATATTTTATGAATCACTGTTTTTACAAACTGATGCCGGTGTATCCAGGTAGTTACGAAATGAAACGATTCGCTGCTCGATATACGTAAACCTGTACCCGAGATTCGCGTGTATTAGTTCGTTGAAAAATAATGGCCGGTTCACCGTTCGTCGAAATAAACACCGTTCTCTGCTTACATACGTGCAAACAGCGTGACGGCCGTTACACTCGAGTTTTTGTCTAACGACTAAACTAAATCACCGATATAAAGTTTAATTACAGGCTCGAGCAAAAATATATATATTCCAAATCGGCGAAATCAACGAGTTTCTATATTTTTTTGCCATCTACAGTTATTTTAATGTGCAAATAAACATTTAATAAGTAAAAAATTGATCGATATATGAATAACGCAAATAAACGAAAGATATGACCGCCTTGTTCGATCAAAATAGATCTTTTTCGCAACAAATTCTTTGTAATAGTTTACAATGCTCATTAATATTAATATTATTAATATAAATATTGAAATGTTCGTCAATTTAGTTTGTGATATTATGTACTCCGGTTTCAGTTTAGAACTGTTTTTCAAATAATTACTACACAATGAAAATTTCACATAAAATGTTCACTCAAAAGTACATTGGAAAAAGAATCTGGTTGCATTTATTGGAATTCTAATTAAAAATGAAATCAGAATTTTCTCTAACTTTATAACTATATATTTAAATTTTTCAAAAATTTAATATTTTGGAAACACCTCTATCTCCATTAATTTTAAGGAATTGTTCCACCCTTTAAATTAGAAATTGGGTCGATATAAAAAAAATACGTTTCTCTTAGATTTTCATGTTTGATATAAATATTTCAAAGAGAATCGAATTGATTTGTGACAGGTATTATTTTTTAGATGTCTTATCTTTAAAAAAAACATGATTTTTACCAACCCTGCAATTAAAAAACTTTAATACGAACTTTAAATGTACATATAGGAGCGATGATAAAACTTTGTTCTTGTCCTTTATTTGATTGCAGTTACAATCGTTTTCTGTAGTAGGTGTTCTCGGCAGAAAATATATAATTAGAATATATATTTATATATTCTAATATATTCATACTGTTATAATTAGAATATAAAGGTGTGCGAAGCATTTCTAAGGTAAGAATCGAATCAAATGGAATCTTTGATAAACTTGTTCGAAAATGAAACAAATTAAAAATTTTTACATCGAATCGAATCAAATCTGTTTAATTCGAAAGTAACAGTTTGCTTAATATTGTATCATTAGACACCAAGATCTGCTTTGATCAAATAAGGCCTTTACTTTTTCGTTTTGCATTAATTTCCATTTACCTCAAAATTCGCTGTTCTTGAGAAATTTCGAATCGATTTCAATCGGTTTCTCACATATTAGGTAATTGTTATCGGAGCTTCGATCGGTCCGAACGCACTTTTAACAAGTGCGATGAGTGTGTTTGTGGGCGTTATTCTTGCGTTTACCAACGGCAATTAAAGTATAACGTCAATGCATGAGATCAGCGCGAGTTACTACAGTTAAAGTTAGCACTAAAGAAACAGATCGATTAAACGGAGAACAAGTTGAAAAACATTATGTAGTTTTTTTAAGATGTGAGAGAATACATGTGGGAGAAAAAAAAAAGGCTGTGCTCCGTTTGTTGTGTCAATCGAAACAATATACCCGAGATAATAGACAAATATGCGATTAAGCGGAATATTAGTTCAAATTAAAATTTAAAAAATTTAAACAAAAATAATGAAATGGAATATCTTATTTCAAAAATTAATGAAATACGAAAAATGCCGATATAATCTTGCATCAACTTTACACTACAAAATAATACAGAATAAGAAATAATTTTTTCGCTATCACTTCCACGTACTTCATAATATATTAAAATGCCATTTATAACGTAAGTGCAAGACATAATTTTGCAAAAGATATTTTTATACATATTACGCTAAAGGAATTAATTAAAGAAGTGCAATATAACAGAAAATTTATGATTGTGGCAATCATCGCACCAACCGGAGCGATACACGTTCGAGAGAAAGAGACGGGATCGAGAATTGCGCGTGTACCTTACACACACTTATACACGCGCATATAGTGCCGCTCTATTCTCTAATTAAGGTACAACTAGTTTCGATTTCATACCTCGGACTAGACTGGCCGTTACTCACGTAACCAGCAGCGGTACTACCGCACGTTATACCGTTCGTGATAAAATATACACTATATACAGTGGGAGGCAAAAATGTATCAACTGAAAGGAAGGCTTTGCTACTCATTAATTAACGGTAATTTGATTATCTTATCGCGATTAAAAATTTACATAAAGTAGTAGTAATAAGTACACGGAGAAAATTTTATACTAAGTTTTAATACAATTTTAAATTACACTTTACTATGTCTTGTATATTCGATGGAATCTCACAACATGATTCCGACTTAACTTTTACTATGCTAATTTTTATCACATAAATAAAGTCATTATTTTGTTAAGCCATATTTTAACATGAAAACAATTAATTTTTACTATGGTACGCAAACAAAATTTGCTAGGTATATTTGATTTTGTAATAAAAAATTTTTACTATGAAAAAATGTAAAAATTACGTTATATTATTGTTTTTAAAAAAATAACTATAGCATTTAAACTTATAATTTACATGAAGATCGCAGCTACTACCACATTATAGTAATTTTAAATGTAAAATTTTCTCCGTGTAGAGACAAATAAAGTTATTTATACTAATGAATTATCTTGAAAAAGAAACACCTCTTCCAAATTTGTAAAAAGATACATTTTATCTTTGCACAGATCATATATTATATATTCCGAAAATGCGTACTTATATAAAAAGGATATTAAAAAGAAGCTGATTTTTGCCTAAGAAGGTGTAAGTAAAAGAAATAGTGTTTTTTTTGCCTCCTGGATACAATAAAGTTATCAAAAAGTTCATGGCGTTTGGAAAATACCACAAAAATTAAGCAAGAATGTTGAAATTTGAGTAAATACATCATGTTTGATGTTATTTAGTTACTTAATTTTCGAAGTGAATTTCCCCAAACGCTAAGAACTTTATAATAATTTTATCATATATACATATTAAAATCTACAAAAAACATTGCTTTTTTTATTTACATTTTTTTTAACAGAAATCAATCCCTTTTTAACGTCCTCCTTTATAATTACATAAACCCTAAATCATCAAACAAAATTAAATTAATTCGTAATTAAGGTTAATTTTCTGTTTGAATAAACCTATGAGAACTTAATTAATTTCTTAAAATTTCTATTAAAGTAAATTCTATGGCTACAAATTATACAGAGGATTTCAATCTTACGACTTCATGTATCTCGTATATATCTCATGTATCTCGTGTTGTTTGCATAAGAATTTAGCCAACAGGATTATCTACCATCGCTCGCTTATCTTTAAATGACATTGTAATAATCAACGAAATAGTGCGATTCACATAGATACAACATGCGTGTTCAGTGCACGTAAAATTGCGTACATGCTCGCACCACATCACATCGCATTGCACCGTGTATGATGCGCGTACTTTTGAAAGCGCGACCGCGGAGTTTTCACCGCGAATTCTTGCGCGAATCCGCGGTTAAAAACGAAAGTTTTTTTTTTTTTTTTCGCAGTACCTCTGTGAGAGGCCCGCTCGCATATTTCCAACGGTATGTCTTCCTATAATCTGCGAGGTACGATCCTTTTTCTCTTATGACGTTAGATATCGCGTGCACGACACCCAGACGCACGTTGAACAATTAGCTGCGTGTAATTGACCCAATCTGAACGATGAACGTATATGGTAGATTCCTCACGGCGAAAGCTGGACCCAATTTCTGAATATAGAATCTTCTTGACACGATTTCTGGTGAAATTTATTAGCGCGAAGAAAAACCCGCCGTGGTCTAGAATGCCTAGATTGCATTACATTGCATTAGGCGCAACAGATTGCAGGGATACCGTTTTCTATACATTCAACAGTAATGATCACATTCGATTAATGATTATCGCGCTCATAGGTGTTATTACAAAAATACCCCAGGTAATCGATTAATTTATTATATACTTATTATAACAGTAATCATTACGTTGTGTGTCGATTACATTATATTATATATGATATTACAGATATGATCGTATCCTGTTGCAAAATTTATGAAAGTACTTATATAAATTGTATAATATTATTTCAAAGCATGATAAATGTTTAAATTAATTAAACACGATTTCCTAGATCATCTCGATTAGGCCGAGCCTTCTAAAGAATTTCTGCACACCGCAAAATCTGGCAACGTGGTTGCCACTGGTGAAGGATACTATGCTTCCGGTTTTTCTGGCTCTCTTCGACAAGATGTTTTGCCGATACGTGGCCAAGGTGTACACAAAGCAGGATCATGCAAGGAGACTGTCGCACGGTGCGTTCTTTTTTTTTCTAAATAGAGAAATTCTTTGTGTTTCATAAGAGAGACACTACGTGATTTCCATTCTTTCAGTTGAGCAAAAACTGACCTGTCCGTTGTGCGTGGGAAAGTTAAGACTCCTACCGTGTAATAATCGTAATATCTGCCTGCACAACAGCGATATTCCGCGCGACAACCACCAATTTTTCGTTAACGACACGCGTTTGAGTAATTCGTCGTATTCTCATTTTGCAACATACGTAACTATTTACAGAGTTTCACGTGTACTCCCACGATTTACAGCCATTTTACAGGAGTTTTTTATTAGATTGCTCAATTTTTGCATTCTACACATTTTCATTCTAGGTATAACGATCATGTAACTCTTCCTCTACGACGAAAACGTGAAAAGCGAACATTTTTATCATGGAGATTAATGGAAAAACTTTTCACTTTTCACGTTTCCGCCTTAAGAGAAAGGTTACATAATCACTATTCGAATCTAATTAATGTGAAATATCAAAAGTAAAATCTAAATATATCGTCAAACGAATCTCGGTATTACTGTTTTTGAGTTAAAGTTTGGTAGAAGTAACAAATTTAACCTTTATTTTCTCAAGAATAAATATACCATCTTAAATAAAATGTTGCATTTATTTGAATCAAAGAAAAACACTCTTACGTCATAGCACTTAAAGCGAAATTTGTCTATGTAATGAAATTTCTCTGGGATTTCTCTTTCAGGCGGTATAGATGGTAAATTTCGACACTTCGAACAAGATACCGAGTACAAGCTGCAGTTGAACCTCAATCACGGACTAAAGTTCCCTCTGACTAACGGAAGCCTCTACGGACGGTTGCACAGCCATCAGAACAGAGGTGAGTGAGCGAGAACGGATGTCAGTGAGATTTAACGATGCGAAAATATTTCGATCGCTTGATAGTTCTCTCTCCCGGCCTATATTGTTAATTGCGACGTTTCGTGCGGCTTTGTTAATGCACCCATCGAACGCTCGGCACGATCACGTTAGAAAGTCCGAGACGAAACCATCTCTCGCGTTCGTCTCTGTTTTCCACCATCACTACCATCTCTACCAGATATATCAAATATTACAGATCACTGTAACGTGAAAAGCCGAATATTTCGATATTCCCGAAAGCGACTTTCACAAATCGCGACTATTTCTTTTCTGTCTTTATTGTAGACCGTATATGTGAGAAACACAATCAATACTAGAAATTTAAAATGCCTATTACGGTCGAAGCTAGATCTTCGTTGCTTAAATAATTCAATCTTGAATTACTAATATATATTATATATGTACTTGCATATATACTATATTGTAGTCTTTTTCAAACTGCGCGCCGAATTATTTTTCCGGACTAAATAAACGCAATTAAAACTATTCTAGCAATATATATATATATATATATCGCGAATTAAAATTGACAAGCAATTTAATAATTTGATGCTACCATCAAGCATCATATATTATAAAGATGTTAATATGTTAAAACTGTTAATAAATTTCTTGCGAAAAATATTACCTCGGCCGGGACTTGAACCCGGATCTCTTGTATTCCGTACGAGCGTTCTAAGCCATTAGACCAGTGTCTCTTTTCTATTACGTTTTATTTGTCAAGTCAAATTTAAATCGATTCGATGATAATTTAAAAACCGCAATTGTTAAATGCTCCAAGTGAAATGATAAAAATAATATAAATTACAATTAAAAAATAAATTATTAAATTTTCTAATATAAATGTTTATAATTACTTATTGTAATAATCAGTCTTATGTTCGCGTTCTTATATAAGTTTTGCTGAAGTATCTAAAATTAACTAGATACAAATCTGAAAATAATTTTATTACGTCATCAAAATAATTAGGACTCCAATTGATTATTAGAATGTCAAATTTTGTACAGCATTGCTCATCATGCTTGAGATTCTTATGTAATTATAATTTTAATAATCCAAATTATTTTTGTATCTAGCTAAATTTTTAGGTACTTTAAAATTATTTTTTTTGTACAGCAAAAGTAAAATATATTTACAATTAATTTAGGATTGTTAATTTATAATTGTTAAATTTTTTCTAGTATAATTGTTTAAATCATTGCGATAATTGTTCTTACGTTTCGCAGCAAAAACTGGCACGATTACTATGGGAATTCAGCAACACTATCCTAAAACGCAACCTATGAATGAAGACGGCAGCTATGCATCTCTGCCAGCAGAACTATCGTCCTTCACGAGTTCGACCTTTGAACCGCGTCAGGATAAAATTCCCGAATTACTGAAGAAGAATCCAGTGGAACAGCCACCGTCGGGATACAGCAGACGACCGAGACCAAACGAGAACTTGCACGAGCTGGCTGGTAATCGCAGGAAGATCGGCAGCACTGATGTCTTCGGGCAGAACATGGAGAACCTAGTGCAACTGGAGGATTCTGTGAATAACCGAAAAATCAAGAATCTGGACGAGATTCGCGAAGAACCATCCAGGCGACACGCTCGGAGCGTCCTCGGTCTGGAGAAGCTAATTCTCGGGCTGGAAAACAACCTTCAAGAGCAGCATTATTCTAGAAACATTCTACGCAGGAATCAAAGCTTCGACCATGCCAGGTGCCACTTACTTGTCGATTCGCCGATTGCTCTCGCGTATCTTTTAGCGTACCTTCACTTTTACCTGTGCCATTAAGCCGCCGTCACGATACACGGCAAGTGTATAACTGGAAAGTGTGAGACGTGAAGTTTCCTATAAATTATTCAAAATGCATATTTTGACGTACATCATACGTGCAGGATGACCTACAATCGTCTCAACTTTTCTTTTTCACGACTTGTAATATAAAATTCATTAAATTGCGATACATTTTTAGATACATTTATTATTGTGTAATATTTTAGAATATATATTATGTATTATTAATGTTCATAAGTTTTATAACTCTTATGAACATTATTTAATATTTCAATTTATAATATATCTCTATCAAAATATCTAAGTATATTTTTCATAAATTCTTGTAAAGCTAACGTAAAATAATATCCTTTTTCTTTGATATATAGATATCATCGACCTGTGCTCGACTCGAGAACTTATAATTTAAAGAAAGACGATCTTTCGAGAGAGAATCTTCATTTAAATCTCCATAGACGAGATAGTCACTGCGAAGGATATGATAGCTCCGATGATGAGAGCTGCGATCTGGAGAACGGCGACTTCGACACAATGAGCTCTTGCAGAAGCAGGAGCAGAAGCTGTTGTTCCGTTACCACGGTCGCCAATGATGACTTTGAATATTTTCAACGTAAGGGAACGAAGGTAATTGTATACAATTAAATCTCGCCGTCTTTCAGTAAATTTTTAACAAGTATTTTGAAATTTATCCTGAAGCAAATAGCTATACTAAATTAATTAAGTTCAATATTATTATATCAAATGTCTCATTTTTATTCGTAATTAGATATATATAATTTGTCTACATTTTATATTGTCTTAATTTGGCGGTGAGAATAAAATTTTTTTTAGAATTCTATATACAATTTTTCAGAACTTCTATATAAACTTTAAAATTTTTCAGAATTTCTGTAATAATTTTATAACGTTTTAAAAAATTTCTCAGATTTTGTATATAAAATGGAATATCTTTAAAAAATAAATCTAAATTTTAAGAAATCTAAGGGGCCTATTTTCTATAACTCTTAACGACTCTAACGCTTACAGAATAGGCCCCTAATCTGCTCCGGAATATTTTTCAGAGTTTTTTTAAAAAAAAACATAAAATCTAAAAAAAATTAAAATATTTTTCAAAAATCTTTGTTTAAAGTGTTTTATTAAAAATTTAAAATACAACAAATTCTTATGAGTATTATGAGAATTTTTTCATCAGGGTAATAATCAATAAATTCAATATTTACCGATAGCGGTTAGAATGACCGATTTTCTCGAGTTTAATGTTAAACGCAAGAGGATGCAAGGCGTGCCGGAGGCACTTTCACGATGCGAGAAAATGCATCGTCCTAGTAGAAAAATATTCACCGCTGACGGAACGTTTCGTCGGCCTTTTCGCGGCGTTAAAGGCGCACACGCTTACGTAATCCTGCATCGTGAGAACGTTCTGTTTTACAGGTGGAGTTGCTGCCCTCGAAGCGAACCGGCGAGGTAAAGGTCAGCATGCGATCTTTCACGCCGCGTATCATAGAGAACGGTACAGAGGATCGGGAGGACAAGAAGTGCGGTAGCAACACGAAGCTGTCCGATACGAAGCCTAGCATACAGTCCTATCATCTAAAAACTAAAAGGATCGCGCCCGGTTATTCGATGAACGACCTAGATAAACTGACTGCTAATAAAAAGATACCGAATCTCTCGATGGAGAATCTGAAGACCATCCTAAAGAACTCCGACGTGAGTTACCTCGACAATGGCGACATATGCAAACACGATATTGGCGGCTCGGTACCGGACTTTAAAAAGATCTTCGTCACTGAGTTTATATGAAATTGCCACAACATTATATAAAGACTGCATCGTTTGTCCTTGTGATGTTAGCAGCGGCATGTCAACAGATGTAAATGATTTACTTTGTGAGATCTATAGTCTATAAATACTGGAGCGAGCCTTCCTCTGTACTAACTAAACTATAGAAAACCGCAACGGACAGAGAAAAAGAAGGCATACAAATACATGTTTTTCTAGCTCTTTCTTATGTACTGAAAAAAAATTGTTCGTTTGACTTCATTAATTTAATCCGTCTTTATTTCTCTCATTAGAAAGTGTACGTATTTAAGTAAAATCTAACATGTTTGACTTAAATACGTACATTCTTCTTCGAAAGGAATAAAAATAAATTAAATTAACTTAGTTAGGTGAATCTTTTTAGTGTAGTAAAACGATATTAGTTAATCGGCAAATCTCTAACAAAGAAAACTGTACAATCTTTGGCTCAAAGTGTCATTATTTAAGAATTGGAACACTCCCACTCCTCGATGGCTCATTCCAGTATGCTATTAGGCTCACTGACTTTGTACCGAGAAATATTATTCTTCTTGGCACAAATGTATGTATAAAAAATATTATTGGGAATTCTTTCATTTTTTGAAAGATTGTGTTGATAATGGAATTGAGAGAAAGTACATAAATTAGAGTATTAAGGTGATAACAATTTTAATAGAGAAAATGATTGATAAATCCCTCCGACAATCAAGGACTTTGAAGGCACAGTCGAATTTTTGAATTTTATGAATTTTATGAATTTTATAAATTCTGTAAGAAATGAGTAAAAAAAATACAATATAAAATACCTTACTATGATAGAGTAAACTCATTAAAATTTTTACAAGTCAAAGATTTTTTCAAATTTTTATATCGGAACAATATAAAAACCTGTATTGAAACTCAAAGATTCAGGTTGCTGATAAAAGATGTAAAATTTTTGGTCGAGGGATATCTATAACTAGCGCACATTGCGCATATTTTTAGGACACGAAAAGTCGTTCTTTTGTTTTTGTAACGCGAAATTTGTATTTTTTTATTACATAATCAGTTTTTTAATTATATCTTATTTTCGGACTTGTTATTAATTGTAAGCTACGATTATTATGTTATAGATATGTAATATACGTGCAATTATTGTAGACGCTCACGCAGTATCGTGCCTATTTTTGTAAAAATGCTGTAAAATACTTGACAATATGTAGCGAATTTATCTAGGAGACGGGGAGTTGATTATATAAACGTTACTTGTAAATATTTTGTATATTTGTACTACAATATTTAATATAGTAGTTATGTACATGTATACAATTATCAGTTGCGTGCCACGACTTAATCCAACTATAATATTTAATTATCGTGGAAATGACGAATAAATTGTATAAATTAATCGTAAATATATATTACCTCTGGGGGTTTTTGTGTAAGGAGATCGAATTTTAGTTTATTACCTTTACATATATCATTTCGTAGCAAGACTAAAGAAACTAAACTTAAAACCTCTGTCTCAAGTTTTCTTTATTTTTGCATTAAAATATTTATTTCGTCTTTAATATAATATTATAAAGATATTAAATCTTTAGAGTATCTTTTCTAATGTCTCTGAATTATCAAACATAATACTTATCACGGTGATCGATAATACGCAACACTGAAGTTTCGAATAAATATAATTTATTTTATTGAACTGATTCCCTTACAGTTCGTTTCTAAAATTTAAAACACTATCTCTCTTAATCATTCAGTTACAATCGTAATCTTTCGGAATTGGCGACAACATAATCATAATTATTATTGGCTTCAGCCTCTCGCGCATAATCTTTCTCTATATATAATACATAGAGTGAGTGTAGCTCATTGCTGGCAAGATTGAGCACAGCCAATGTCGCATGAGCTCATGCGACTGATTAGAGATACGCCTTCCATCGTCTATCGCGTGATAGCGACTAATCACCGCCGTTGTCGTAATTGTCTAATTAAATGGTCTATCCTATTCTTCCACGATTCATTATGCACACATTGACTAGTAATACACAGTTTGGCATCGTTAATTGTATTTTTATCTACGATTGCATTAGTCAGTGGCGTAGAAACGCGGTACGCTTACTTTTACATTAATCCACATTCACTATTCGCTAATTATTACGGTACGTATAATTGTTTACAAATATCGGCAGAACCTTTTTCTTCGAAGATTGAACGATGGCTATATTTTCATCAAACATATAGTGAATATTCTATGTCAATGTTAATAATTAACAAATTAGTAATTTGTAAAATTTTAAGCATTTAATTTCTTTGCTTTTCGCAGTGCATGTACACTGAGAGAAAAAATGGCACTATAATTTAACTGTAGTTTACAGTCATTTTTTGTGTCATATATATAATTTTTGGTAGGAAACTATAATATAATTATTTTTACTAACATTATAACAATATAACAATATAATAACTATAAAAATAAAGCTTAAAATCATAATTACTGTATCATGTAATTATACATGGATAGAAAGAAGGTTTTGCTGAAGTAAAAATTTAGCTAAATTAAAAAATAATTTTGTTTGTATTATCAAAATAATTATGTAGGACATTCAAACCAGTTGCAAAAATTTTTGCAGCATTGCCATCAACGCTTAAGCATTATACATAATTATTTTGATAATTCAACAAAATTATTATCAGATTGTATCAGTTAAATTTTTTAATATTTTAACAAACGTTCTTTCCATGTAATTACAATATCAAATAATTTTCTCTCAGTATACATTCGCTGCTATTATTACATAATTCAATTTTATTTCCGCTCAAAAATGTGATATATATTAGAGTAATGTTTAGCTTGTTAATACAATTTGAACTTCAGCGTTAATGAGGACATGTGCGTGCCTCCTCTAATTTCGAGACTAGCTTGTTTAGAGTTCTTCAAGGATACTCGTACGTAACGATACTTGCTTCACGTATAAACTTATGAAAGCATTCGTCTCCCAGAACCATTAAACTCCCCTCATGCGGATCTAAAAATAGTGTGTGCTCGACGTCGAACTATAATACACAGCCACGTTAACCGCGTCAAACTGCGCTCTTACATCCTATACTCTCGACGTCGCATAGCAATCTCAATAAATCAAAAAATATCTATCAAAACTTGAATATGCATGTAACATCATTCATCTACAGATTAAAAACGGAGTGAGTGTAAACTGACTATTTAATGTTTAAACACATTAACGAGTATTATCTTTTTAGCAATAATTAATTAGATCAATATAATACTAGCCCATGAATTTACATTTTAGGATCATTGCCTGAACGAACGTAATCGTTTCGTAATTTTCAGGAGCTGAATACAAATTCGTTTTCAAAATTTAGTTATCACGTCATAATTTTAAGAAAACTAATGTCAAACAAGGTCAAAAAAGAATGATTTTAAATGTTTTTGATGTTGTAACACTGACAGCTAATTTATTTTTTTAAACTTTGTTTTTAAAATTTATATTGAAATGTGAAACAAAATGCATTTTAAACTAAAAGTTGATATTTTTGCGTGGCATTTACAAAATTAAAAAAAGATCTGCTGCCGATACTATATGACATTAAAATAGTTAAAACAAATTTATATCTTAAACTAATTACTATCTCCTAATGACTTTGTAGAGATATAATTAGTTTTTATAGGAATCCATAAAAAGTAATAATAGTGTAAATCATTATTTCATCTTATAAAAAAATAATGCAAGTATCATTTCCATTCTTTCGAAAAATTTTGCTAAATCCTTGCATAGATTCGTCATATAGATCCATAATATTCAATTGCGTATTAGATTGCGACTCGCGAATTCTACACCACTGCTCAAAAGTGATTTGATACTGGCTGGCACTTTGGTACAGGAACGCGCGAGAGATTCTCACTCGCGCCTGATCGATCCACCGATCAATGAGTGACGTAGACGAGATCGCTGCCACGGAAGATCGCCTCGATCACGGACTTCCGGTTGAATTCACCACCCCGGGACTCCATCGCGGCTACCAATCGCTGGTATCGGTTCCAGGCGGTCTCCGACGCCACTTCCTTTTCCGGCCGGTCCTTAATCTTCTCGTATACGTCGCTGCCACTGTCGACCGCAGCCTCGGAAGTCTGACACACAGCCTCTGCATCCGGTATCATCTACGAAGTTGCGATCGAATGATTCGATATCTGTCATTGGAATTCTTCATGATCGATAGCGCGGGAAATTATCGCGCTCATCGTTTTATTATAATTCCAGGAAATTCCCGGAGATTGCGAGATTTTTATTATTATCCTTTTTTTTTATCACGCGGCTATAAATATCCATCTCATGTAAAATACAACATAAAGACATTGGAATAAAAATTATATGCTATTGCCGACGAATTAAAGGCAGAAACGATCAGTTTGTCTAACTGAAACGTCAAGAAATGTCGGAGTGATTTTTCTCTTAAATTTGATTAATAAGATTCTTTTACTTTGCAACGGTATCTGTCTTGATTTGTATCAGATTGGCTCTCAATCGAGCGGAAGGAAATTCTAAAGGATTTACGCGAAACGAGCATGACCGATGTTTGTTGAACGCATCGTAGACACGTGTAACGCTACCCTAAACCCCGTGTCTGAAATCAATACTCGAACGGCATTACACTGTTACTAAGGATGCCCATCCCCATCGTCAGATTTTGCGTCACCCCTGCACCACTTTAATCAACTTGGAGGCCAACACGAGCCAATTGCCAATATTATAATCATATTTTCATTATTACACGAAAAGAGAGAGAACGATCTTGCTGAAAGATCAAAAATTTAGCTGGAACAAATCTACAAATATTTTTATTGGAGACTTAAACTGGTTACTGGTATATAAAAACTTTTTGCTCAACATTTTATAGTTTTTCAACATAACTCTCTTGATGGTACAGCAAAATTATTTACAGATCTGTATAAAATAAAATTTTAGAATTTTTAGCAAAACGATTCTTTCTGAGTATACATATTTTATTACGTTTAATTAACTTCTGATTATCAATAGCTCATGTGGTTAAGTTAGGTTAATTACAATCATTTACAAAACAGATTACATAAATAATTATACAGAGGTAATATTTACGATCGCTGTTATGAAGAAATATGGTTCATAAAATTAACAAGATAATAGTTGCTAAAATTGTTCCCTTCATTCATCTACATAAAATCGAACAATTTATGCGAGCAGCAAAATTACTCTACGTTTCATGAGAACCTAATATTTCAAACGACAAAGCAGAAGAGATCCATTATCCGTTTATTACAATTATCTGATTATTGTCCCGTTAGTTAATTAACAGAGAATCAAACATTCGCTTCGCGTGCCTTCGATTCTCTCTCTTTCTTCGAGCCTCTGATCGTTTCTCGCTGCTCACCTTCAGTTTCTGCTGGTTCTCGCACGACCTCGCGATCCAATAATAAGGGTCAAGGTCGTCGTGCTGCGCTGCAGCCTGAACTTCCGTTCTTCTGGAAAATTGATATCGAAGCCGGATTCATCCAGCACGACGCGTAGACCAGACCAGCGTGCGGTCCAACAGTAACTGAAGAAGCCCGACCAACGCGTCGACCATCAGCTGGATCCCCGCGATGACTTTTCCCCCTCTGGTGGTGCCCAGAACCTACATGTGGCTACCATATGGGAGGGGGTTGGGGGGAGGGGGTGTCGGTTGAGGAACAACGCCTGGTAGTGGAGAGTCCACCTCTTTCATTCTCACACCCTTATAGTTACGTGCCTAGACGACTCGCGGCTGCTCACTTCCGGTTTACCGTTTGCAATAGTCGCAATTCGCGTGTCGCGGATTTTGTTCAGCGACGCCTCAAGTCCAGCACGGAGAAGGGAACGAGATTGCTTCCAATCGATGCACACGCGAGTTTATAAGCAGTTTTATATGCGGTATTATTAAAGGCCGTGATTTGTAGTAGTAGTCATGTTTCAGTGAAGAGGTATTGTACTCGATTGTGTAAATATCCATTCTGTACTGATCTTTACGACAGTTACTCGTAATTGTAAACAAACAAATAAACTTTTTATTTCTTTCTATCTTTATTATGTTTGTAATAAAATGAATTTGATATTCGTATTCGATATTTGTAACGTAGAATCGCTGTTATCAGTGACTGAACAGCTCTAACATAAAACTGACATTTTTTAAGTTAATATTTTTGCTAATTTTTTTTAAGTTAATATAACTTAAAAAAATTATATATGTATATTACATATTATATATATTTCGGTAAGTATAAATTAAATATTTTTAATTGTATTCTCTTGTTATGCTTTTTTAACTCCAAGTTTTATTTTTAAATTATATTTCAAATCGCAATATAAAATTAACATACAATTATAAGAAATATTTTATTTCATTTCATATACACAGCTTTATATTTTAATACTAGAAATTTAAACGTCTATTACGGTCGAAGCTGAATCTTCGTTGCTTTAAATAATTCAATCTTGAATTACTAATATATACTATATATGTACTTGCATATATACCAATATATATGCAAGTACATATATAGTATATATTAGTAATTCAATATACCAATATATATGCAAGTACATATATAGTATATATTAGTAATTCAAGATTGAATTATTTAAAGCAACGAAGCTCCAACTTCGACCTTAATAGGCGTTTAAATTTCTAGTATTGATTGTGTTTCTCACATATACGGTCTAAAATAAAAATATTGTTTATTTTTTAAATTGTAGCGAAGCAATGTTAGTCTCTTTCATTTTTTATTGTTTAACTCAATGAAGACAGTTAAAAAATGTGTCAAAACGTACTTTTAACTCTATGTTGCAATAATTCAAAGATTCGATTAAAAAAGTAAAATAAAAAGTAATCAATGTGTATTACAAAGAATAAATAAATAAAAATTATAATCTAGTGGCACGTCAAATCTCTCTTTCAAACGGAATTAATTAATCTTTCTCGTGGCTCGACTCGAAGATACGGGCGATCTTAGGAATACAAAAACTAAACTCGTCTTAATCTTCTATATCGTATATGGGGATGCTTTGAGAATATCAATGTCAAAGACGAATTGTAAGAATAATGGGCGCGGGTGAACACACAGACGGGCACGTCTTAACTGACGCGTATTTAATTCGGGACGTCTGCATTCCGCGTCGAAGTCGAAAAACGCCAGGCCATCATGGCGAGCGCGACCATAGGGGCCATGTTGGCGATCCATTGTGGCAGCGCCGGGGGAATCAAGTAAATTGGCTGAATTAGCCCGTCCGTGAACCGGCGCAGCGATCATCAGCGTACACAGATGCAGATGTGCGATAGATCCCGATCCTGTGTTGTGTAACTCGCAGGCCTTCTTCGGACTCCGAAAACTCGGATTGTCTTTTCAAACGACATAGGCTGATCAAAGTCTCGCTACAAATTTGAAGCGTTTGATGGACCAATTAGAAAAAAGAATTTTACAAACTGACCAATTAAAAAACGCTTCAAAGTATTTATAGCATAGCGTTGGCCGTGCCCACAGTAAAGCGACAAATTATAATCTACCTAAATATCATGTTCCTAATCTTAGAATTTGTTAATCTTTAGGGTACACGATAATTTTCCGGTCTTTTATTACACGACGGGTCGTTCGTGTCTGAATTAATTTTCATCATTTTTATAAGTATATACAGATTCTTAACTGATCTTTACATATACTTTAACATTTTTAGTATTTGTAAGATCGTGTATTAACCTTCCATCTGCAATCTAGGACTTTTTTTGCTCAGCCCAAGTTTTTTTGCTATTCAAGGCTTTCAGAAAGTGTGGAAAAATTCAGAGCTTTAATATTTCTGTTACATAACACCCCACTGCTAACAAAATATTTTAGAAGGGAGAATTGGACTCTGTTCTCCTTTATTCCGAAGAAATTTGAGAATAAAATTTCACTTGTGCTAAAAAGATCCAAATTGCATGCAGACGGAGATTTAAAAAAAAGGAAAGGAGACCATTATTTAGCCAGGTGCTCCCAGTATTTGAAGGAACAGAAATGTACAGGACAGGATAACCGAATGACCTAGCTATATTGTGTGTAAGAATTAATGGAAAAAAAGAAAGAAAATTATATCGTAACGTATCGATATGATGATATGTAGATCTTTACGTAAGAAGGACAATAAATTATTTACATTTATATTTGTATATCCTCGATAACCAGAAACAAAGAATTTTTAACGACAAGAAGCAAAATTAATTACACGTCATAATGAAACTAACGTCGCAATTTAATGGGATGTGTATGATAAAATTTATTTGCGATAACTCGGAGAGTTCGGTCGGGCCAGCGCAAAAAATTGTCTTAGAAACTAAAGTAGTGGAAAAAAGCTCCACCGCGCAGATGGTAGCAACATGCCGTGTATCAAGAAGATGAAAGATATTTAAAAAAAATTCATATAATGAACGGCTGCACATTGTTTTGTGCATACATCTGCTGGCGAGAAAGATATTTACTCTAGAGTCTAGTGGTACTTACGATTGGTCGTTAAACTCTGCGTTAAATTCTACAGATGACAATTGTACGTACCTCTTACTATGTTCCGCAAAAAGACATCACGAAAAAAATTATATAAACGTTGAAATTATTTTGTCCGATCGAATCATGTGTCGAATTGATACCTCGGCATAGAAAATTGATCTCTCATGAAATCCGACAGATGCGGACCTAATGGCCAATCGGTGTTCATTGTCTCGCCGCGTGCGCGTCGAGGGCGCGTGCACCTATAAAGGAGGTACACCACTTTTACAGCTGCCGGAAGTACATCTGCTAACGCAGAATCTACTAACTGTGCGGAGGAGATCGAGCCCTCGGTTAAGTCACTGTATTATAATCTCAACGCATTGTACTCGCTTTGTAATTTTATATAACTGTGAAGAGTTGCGCCGCTAATAAGAGGTGACGCGACTAATGAATCGCGTTCCTTATGCCGAGACGAATAATCAAGACGATTAATTAAAATTGGAAAAAAGCCGAAGGAATAAGATAGAGACCCTTACACGTGGCGGGTCCGCGGACAGACGGCAGGGCCACCTTTATTTTCGAAAAATAGCGGCAGCTGCTCGGAAGAAACGATCGCGGCACGGTGTGGCTCGTGCTGAACACCTTTCGTCTCTAAATCGAGGGCTTATGGTTTCTGGCATAATCTTGATGAAAATTCGTAGCTAAATATAAAAGTTCTTATATACATACAGATTACTAGTCAGTTGAAAGAAAACATCTCAAATAGAATAATAAGTTTTGCTAATTTTAAAATAATGTTAAAATAAATTCTGACTGATCAAAAAGTGACTTTTAATAATTATTTTGCAGAAATTTTGATGAATTTAAATGTTCATCATGACTTATAGGTTTGCTTGAAATGATATTGCTCTTTTGTCATTCATTAATTAGGAACGTATGTGTCATATTCAAATCATATTTTAGATACTAAAAATATAAAAATGTTATAAATTATATTCTATTATTACGTTTGGGTATTTTTTTTAATTTGTGTAAAATATGAGCATTATTTTCTTATTAAGTCTATAAAAGTCTAAAAGTTATTTAATTTATCTGTTTGTCTTGATTTTTGTAAAATTATATTTTATAGTTCTTATTCGTAAATTAAGGAAATAACATTACGAATTAAATCCAATTTTTTATATATAATAAAATTTTAAAAAATATTCGCGCAAAGGTTTATTTGAATTTACTTATTACTCTTTTAAAAGTTATTTGTCTAACACTCTAGCAAAACATAGTCATTAAATTACATAAGCAAAATTATTTGTTATCTTGTATTTTACAGTTTTAAGGCATATTTACGGCTAAAATGTTTTCGCTGATATTAGCTAATTTTAGCTTTTTTAGCTAATTTTTTGGTTGATATTTTTAGCTGATATTACATATGGTCAAAATATCTTTAAAAAATTAAATCAAAATTATAAAATTAATTAAAAAATTTGTTAAAAGTATTATATATGATTGTCAATCTTGCGTTTCGCGGGTTTTCGCGAAACGCAAGATTGTCATATAGGAAACACCCGTGAAAGCCTCAAGAATATTATTATATATGATTATCAGGTCTTAATTGCGCGCACATTAAAAAAAGGTATAAATTTATAATTATAATATATATATTCAGATTTTATCAGAGCTTTCCATATTTTCATATTTCCATATTTTTACGCAACTTTAGACGAATAGAATAGCATTTCGTTTGCAATCAATTAATACGCAATCTCTTTACGCCGCAAATGAAATGCAATTATTAGCTCAGTGTGGATGATAAATTACCGCATTTTTGTATTTTGAATTTATTTTTCAGATTTATGTATTCAGAATGATATCAAAAAGAAGGAATGCGCAACGCATCTGTCCCTCTTGAAATTATCTGCGTCATCAATGACTAAGAGTGCAACCTTGTCACGCTCGTTATTAAAATAGCAATCAAGTTTCACAGACGGAAAAATTGCGACATGCGTGTGGCATGTATGTGGCAATTTGCTTTAAAAGTTGCTTCGTTATCTACTGCTTGTAACGACCGCATTTGCACGCATAACTCACCTCTTAACTCGCCGCTATAAACGAAACTCGCAGGTGTCTTCGATGAAGAAGTTTCCTTACCAGTTGATAATGAATAATTCTTCCGCCTCGCCAGTGTTTCTGCGCGAATTATTCTGGTTTTATCAAGATTGCATTGCCGAAAAAAGAAATAAAAAGAAGTAAAACAATATTAAAAGATAGAAAGAACAAAATTAGTTAGGAAAGAAAAGGAATTGATTTATTCTGAATTATTATTGTTATTTTAGAGACGAAAGATAATTATTATTACTCAAATAAATGAATAGATACAGATAATTATGATAAAATATTATGCAACATTAATTGTTTTAACATCCTGTGTTGGCTCAAATAGACATTGATTTATTCTACTGATTTACTTCGATTAAACTTTGTATATCTATTGTTTTAATTCATGTTGTTAATTTTTTTAATTGCATTACTTTTAAAATGAAGGAGCGAATTGGAGTATAAAGGAGGATTGGAATATTAATTACTTTAAATTAATGTTGAAATGTAATTAATAAATCCGTTCAATTGAGTTATTAACACTCAATTAGTTATAACGACTGTATTTTAAATGCAATAAAAAATATTTAAATAAAAAAAAAGATGCATATCATTGCTTGATATGCAGTATTATTTGATCTTTACGCTCAAACCTTGATATATCATTTATTTCTACGAAAGATTACTACTCTAAAATATATGTTCATGGTGTTTCATGTTATGGGGTCACAACAGTATTACATTGACACGTCGATTTTCTTCTAATCAATACGAGAGATCCGCGGAACGTAACGTCAACGGCCGCCGCCCGGGCGCAATGTCCCCTCAACCCTTTTTTCATATTCTCACCCCCGCAGCTGACGAGCTGACGGGATACCACCTGACGGTTACCACCCGGGACAGCTGTTCTTTCCCCTTCGCGAGGCTCGCGTACATCATCTCCTTCCTCCGTCGTCTCTCGCGTTGGCCCAAAAAATCGAAACGATTTCATATGGTTAAAAAAAAAATTCATAAAAACCGCATGCTTCGTCTCGAACAACAGGATGTGTCCGCGGTAGGGACGAAAGGGGAGTAATCATCGGCAGGGAGAAATCATACAGTGGGACCACGTCGTGTAGCAACATCCAACATTTATTACAATTGTAATGTTTGAAAGATTTAATTGAGAGATAAAATTATATCAACTTTATACAGCAAGATAATTAATTAACTCTCTTGACGACACATCCGTCGGTACATCCACCATCCCCTAGGCACCGAGTCCTTCTGTCTCTCTTGAACAAACCCATAGAACCGTTCATGGGATCGTCGCGGGACAACCGGGAGGTCGGTGAATGCGTTTCGAGGATTGCGAGACGGTAAGAAAGAAAGCACATAGATTCTCCTGGTAACAGCAGTCGGCGGGCTGCTGCCCCGGCTTATTTTCGCTGGACGCGAACGTCGAAGACAACAAAAGTACCTCGACAGAGCAGATGCATGGCATGTGCTACGAACCGACACCAGATGCCCCATTGGCGTAGAGAGATCCCTCTTCGACGGACGACCCCGATAAAGGTGCACGGCGCCCGATTCCTTTCAAGCTAGTCGCGTGCCAGATCCACAACCGTTTCTTCGTTTTCGCGTACGTTCCCTTCCACTAGTCCCATCACATATCATATAAGGGCCGTTGGTACGTTGGGAACGTCCGATGGGCGATCAAACAGCTTTTTTTTCACTTTGCTAGTCAAGTCTAGTGTTTTTTTAAATAATTTAATATACATAAACTGATTAACATTTTTCAATATATTTCTATTAAATGTATATGTTATGTATGCATATGTATATACATATATAGGTACTGGTTGCGACGAATTGAAAACAAAATTTCCCTGACAAGTCAACACCTGAGAAAAATAGTCGAATATACTGATATATCAGCTCGATAAATATCTTATTAAAAACTTTTCATTTTATTATAAAAAAAGTGTTACATCATTTATTTGTATCATCATGTAAACGCGACATACACACAACGTTCAGTAACAATATTTTAGATAAAATTTCGATTTTTTACGAATTGTGCCCCTGATTTGATTAATTAAAATTTAAATAAAACGTAATTAAAAATCAGATTTCTAGCAAATGCCTAAAGACAGTGTTTACGACGGCATTGAACGGCCAGATTGAACGCTTCGGCCAAGTTTGAGTTTAAGGACTGGGAAAGACGAGAACGAGACGACGGGCTTAATTAATTTAGCGGTCGTTTATTTACTGGTCAATGTTATCTACAGAGCTTTATTGTAAAAGTAACAATAGTCGTGTATAAGTTAAAACGATATCATACATATGTACAGTTTACTATTCGGTCGCGTGGGAAGAACGTCGATTACTTCCCATAAAAAAAAATCGCACGGAAAAAAAGAACTCTCAAAAATTTCTCCGCATTTCACTTCGCAGTCGTATCTCGATCCTTTGCAGGCGATCGATCACGATGTAAAGTCTCTTCGACAAGTGACACACGATCGAGGTTGATCATCGATCCTGAATCACTGGCGATGATCAGTTTCATGTATATCTTGTTTTATTTTACTTTTGCTCGTTTCATTAATGCAGGATCAATTCAATGTTGATGCTGCAATCGATGCACGATCCCGATCAATTTCTCGTATACACGAGGAATGATGATCGCGCTATCTAAGTAACGAGTATGAGATGTGGAAATTTCTGAGGTTTCACGGTGAGCTTTTTTACAATGGTTGAGACGTGTTAAGGCGGCCGACGTGCATAATTTCGCACTTATTATTGTTTAAACGCAAACATTGATTTATAAACGAGAAACTATCATTTTATTACTAGTATTATTATAAGAAGACACACATTTCAGGTCATCTGAATTGGACTCCTCGTAAGACCTCGTTATTTCCATACTGTGTAATTTCTTTTACAAATAAAGATTCGCTGACGACCGAATAAATTCCTATCTAAATCTTTGAGCTCTCGTCGTCTCTCGCCTATAATCCGAATTATATACAATATTTTCGGGGCTAAAACACGTGTTCCTTTCCTATTGTCGACATTGTAGCCAATTTCTTCGTATACGGTCCGATTAAAAATCATTTCGCGTATAATCGCCGACAAAATGCAACAATTCCAAAAATCGATACTTTTAAGTCAATCAAGAGAAAAATCATTTCTTGATTTAATGTATATAATAAATAATTGTTGTCCTTTTCTTTTTATTACTTTCACAAACGTAATTTCGAACGTATTAAAAAATTTCGTCTAATAATAATCGAAAAAATTCTATAATATTCTGTCGGCGATCACTAATACTTATCTCACTTCTTTCTTGTACCAAGTACTTAACGTCTTTTTCTTTTTTCTATTATCCCGCTTATCGTAATTTAATTCTTTCGGTCATCTTTTTAGTTACGACAGGCTAACCTAGGAATTTGTTTTAAGAATAATTCTAGTTGTGATTCGCCGGACGTTTCTCTACAGTTCGATGATTCTAAAACTGCTAAAAGTAGTTTCTTTTAATAATTTATGATTCTTGATTAAGACGTTCACGTTGACGAATTTCAAAGCGTTGAACATCTCGTTACGAAAAAGAAACGGCGTTCATATCGATCCAGCGTATGAACGCTTTATTCAATAATATTATAATCGTGTCGAAAGATCCCAAAAAACCAACTCGCGACGTCTGCGAGCAAGAGTCAAATTGACGCTCCAGTCAGAATGTATGTCTAACAATCAACGCAATGTTTCAACAACAAAAAAAATATAATGAATATGTCCAATTAATTGTCTCTCAGCAATGTAAGAAAGTAGCAAAATCAAGAAAAGCAGATAGTAATCGAATTATTTATGGTACAAAAATGAATCTTTATGACTCAAGAAAAGTATAATTTTTCTTCGAAAGAAGAAAAATGTAAATAAGCGAAGAGTCTTGCGCAAACGATTTCACAACATGCCATGTTCTTACGCTCGCTTTATTTAAATAACAAGATTAATTTATCTCAGATTTCTCTCTCGAAAGTTCTTCAACGAGATACGTCGCAAGAAATAAATTTAATCGCTCTCTACCTTAATTCTAGAGCCTCATCAATCCAGGAGCAGACTCATGTCTTGCGACTTGTTGTCCGTATACCCGGTGTATTGAATGAACGCCCTCTCCCTCTGCAGATCTAGGTGATTTTTCATGGCAATAACTGTAGGATGATGAAGCGGTAGACCCTCGTCCTCGACGAGATATCGGAGTGCCTCGGTGGCGCAAGCGTCCCATCCTGCCGTCCAGGAATCGGGATTCTGCTCCTGCTGGTTGCTGAAAGACTTGCCAGCAGTCTGCGTGGTTGCTGAATCGTCCGTCCACAGGCGATGATCTAAACTCGAAGGATCAAGGGTTCGACCGCGTGGTTCCTGACGGAAGTTTTCAAAATTTGTAAACTTTGTGAAATTCGCGTTTTGCTCGTCGAGATCGTCAAAAAAATCAAGATCATCGTGACCGAAATTGTTTTGACGAACAGACGTTTTCGGATGATCCACTTGGTCCTGAAGGCAACCGCGGCCAAGGTAACTCGTATCCTGCAACATCTCCACGCTGTGCGTCGTACTTTGATCTTGATACGCCGCTCTGCTACTCGAGGACTGTTTCTGGGAATATTTGAGTTCCTGGGCTAAAGAGGCTGCGAGTTGATGCAATAATTTGGTATTATCCGTTTCCTCGTCGTCTTCCTCGAGCTCGTCGATGTCTACTTCAACACCTTCATCCTCCTCCGACGACAGAAGGTCCTCATCGTCCTCGTCCATGCCTAACAAGGTCAGTAACCGTTCGGCGGCATCTACGCAGGTTGCAAACGGCCTAGATTATCTGTTAATGCGAGAAGATTGACTCGAAAAATTTTTAACAAAAGAAAGGACCGATTTTGTAATGGTATCCTTCGATGAAATTAACAGCAAAATTAATTCTAGGACGATGCGTATGAAATAAAATCAGAACTTAAAATCAATAAACAGGCTAATGAATATCAATATAACAATAAGATTTACATTACTTTTCAAATTTTATTTTATAGTATATAACTTTGAGAGTTTCATTTTCGATTGTTGAATCAATGTGTACAGATTTAAATTTATAATATGCATCCAATTTGAATCATTTTTAATCGATTTTGTAAGTCGTTACTCCTATTAGTTTAATCAAAAGAATAAAATTAAATAATTTAACTCAAGAAATGTATTAAAGCTTACTTAAATTTATTTTATTATTACTAAGTGCATAATATGGATATTATTAACTTTAAAATTAAAAAATATAAGATGTACCTTATTAAATTCATGACGTTAAATTATATTCAATTTGAGTTATTTTTAATCATTTCTATAGATTACCACTCCTTCTCTAGGTATGGCGTTAATTAAAACAATGGAGTTGAACAATTTAACTTAAGAAACTGTATTAAACTTAACTCAAATTTAGTTTATTATTTACTAAGTGCATACGTTTAATATGCACGTTATTTACTTTGAAATTAACCACAGAAATGGATTGACTTATATTTTGACATGAAAGTTAAAAATAACGAAATGTTATATTTTTAACTTAAGAAGTTGGATTGATATTTAATACCCTTTTGATATTTAACAATGTATATCAAAAATATTTCGCAGACTAAAGAAGTTGATTCTGCGAATGGTAATCCACTGTGAATCTCGTTAAGTCGCCAGACGCCCATTGAGATTCTCCCGAAAAAGACAAGACATCTCTCAGACGTGCATCGCATGCGATAAAGACGCGGCGGATTCTCGCGTTGAATCAACGACAATGACCGGGAGAGTGCATTATTGTAACAACCGGACCGCGATTCGATGAGTAGCCCGCCGCAATGAGGCCGACGGCCCGGTTTTGCGGTCCTGTGGGAATCCTGCCCCATAAACGTCCCACGGGAACTACCTGTCGCCCGAAACCCACACCCTGTCGCATCCGCTCTGCGAATCGCCGCATTTCGCACGAGTCCTCTCCGCTTTCTCATCTCCCTCATCCGTGTGTGGTGGTGTCATAATGTGATTCGTTGCATCGGTACCGTACGTGTGTGCTACTCGCCGTTCACACACCACCGCGAGAGCGGAAAGGTCGTTTCTCCGGTGAGGGTAACTTTGAGATACCTGTTCCTGGGAACGGGAGCGATTTTGATCGAAAAGTGGCAATCGATTAAGTACGTTCAGCCGCGGGGTTCGAATAAAAGAACTTAATGGATTAATGTTATTAACGTTACAGTTATCAAAATTATTTATTAAGTGACACATGAAGAAATATATTTAAAGAAAATTAGCTCAATTTTTAAATATATGTATAAAAAATATAATATAATTAATATAATAAATACATCGGTGCTGAATTAAAAATTAAAACAATAAAAAGACATTATTTAAAATTTAAAATGCGATTATATGAAAATTTCATGTAAAAGAATATAATAGTCAAATTTTTTCAACAAATAAAACGTACAAATTAATTATTTTATTTAGTAGTAATTCAAATTAACCAAAAAATCGAGAAAAATCGGAAGAAAATATTTAGATAAATTATCTAATGTCTTCATTATTCCTGTATTATTTTCTCAACGTCACGAGGGTAGTTGATCAACAGTTTTTTCAAACTGACAAGCGTATATTACGACCGTCATACTTGTTCTTTTCTTTTTCTTGACGATAATAGAAAAGTCTGGACCAGTCGCGAGAGCGAGTTCGTTGATTCTTCTTTTTTTCGGACAAACATTTCTTTCTCTCTCCCTCTTCAAGAGGCATCAATGAGACTCTCTGTGCCGGACGTTCCCACAGGGATACCCACATTTAAATGTCCTGTTCCTATAGTCTACGGGACGTAAAGTTTAGTTTAGGTTGGGTTAGGTTAAGCGACGATTTAAAGGGACTGAAAGGCACTTAACGAACAAACCGTTTGTTTCTATCCCTATATAAAATGTAGACCGAAATATAGATAGAAAGTAAAGTTACCGTAAATGCTATGACAATAGGGAGTTTTTGCAATAACGTGAATTCAGATACGGTGAACGCTAAAGCCATGTTATCCTTTTCTTAATTAGTTGTTAAGAAGAAGATAACCTAACCTTAACGTTCACCGTATCTGGATAAACGGTATTGCAAAAACTCCCTATTTTGTCTCAAGAATGTGCACCGAGTATCGTCATAATTTACCGAAACGTTTTTTTGTATTCTAATCTAATTGTATTCTAATCTAATCTAATAAATAATTTATAAAATGTACTCTATTAACTGTAAAATGTTCATTAATTTATTATCATATCTGATGTTTGAAATAACAAAATTATTTGTGGTTTACGCATGAATAAATAATGCGATTATGATAATACGGCTATAAAATTATTATTCTCGATCGTCAATAATGATATGGCGTATTGTGACTTAAATTATACGCAGATCGACTTTTATCACAGTCAATCAATCGACGTCATCGCGGCGGCGTAAATTTGTTTACATGCATTTCGAAGTTACATTATAATCTATATCTATTATATTTAGTGATATCGTCTAAAATTGCTCTGATGAAGGTGGGCCATAATTCTTGTTGGCGAATAGAAATTCTTGTAGCTGTACGTACACAGAAAGCCGACATTAGCATAGAGAATTCATATTTCAGGAGAAGATCGGCCGAGCTGCAGTATAAGCAATGCAAAGCTATTCTCCTAGCGAGCAGTACCCGCGTTATATTCCGTGATTAATGACGTCGACCTAATAAATTTTAATGGCTCACTCGCGCGTACCGCTTTACGAATAAATACGGGTACAAAGTTTCGCAGTGTTATGCTATTACAGAAGGTATCTACGTCATTTGCACCTTATTAAAAGTTTTAATCGAGGCGACTTGAATATTACGCTCCTATTCTGATGAATCATTTTATCGTCTTGAAAATCTCTCAATTTAGTAAACTAATTAGACTGTTATACGAATAAGCTATTGTATGAATAAAGAAACAAACTTTTGTTTACACAAACATATAATATTAAAAATATGAGCTGTTAAAATTTTTTTCTAAAGAAGAAACCGATTGTTGTAGAATTTATTCTTTTCTTCTAAAAATAGCTAATAAGTTAATATTTATTATTTATATATTATTATAACAATTAATTTAACGTTAAATAAAATTTTAAGAAATAAACCAAATAAAAAAATTTCCTTTTAAAAATGGCTAATAAGTTAATATTTATTATTTATATATTATTGTAACAATTAATTTAATGTTAAATAAAATTTTAAGAAATAAACCGAATAAAAAAATTTACGAGTTTATAGGTTTATTATAATAATTTTGTTCACGGGACATTTACTACGACAAATTGCAAAGAAACAAAAATTACTGTGGCCATGTTCTTGCTAAAAAAAAAAATTCGTTAAAAGAAGATGGTAGGGTCCAACGGTATTATAGGAAATACTAGCGACGTTTTTCACTGGAATGTAAGGATTTTCTGGAGCGGGAAAAACTTTTTTTTTACAGTAAATACACCCTTATATACGACGTCGTAAAATATTTCCACTTCAAGTTTTAAAGAAAGACGAAATTTATCGTGTCCATGGGTCAACTTAAATTTGTCCCGTATTCCGGAAAACAATTTCACAAAAAGAGGAAGCAAAGATACATGATAAAAATAGTAAAAGTATACATGTTTTATCATGGTTTTATCGTAATTGAATAACAATGTAATTTTTTAAAAATCACATTAACAAAAGATTAATATATTGCGTAAACATAATCGATGTTATCACGTTTTCATTGAAATTTGCATATTACAACTTTTCGTTGATTACAAGATTTACTGCATTATACACATTACTGTTATTAGCATGCAAGCCTCAACCGAGAAATAAAAATACCTCTCTTTAAATATTTTTTTAAACTCTCTTAAAATTTTAAAAGTAATTTAGATTTTTAATAAATTATTTTTACAATTATGTAATTATCTAATTGTAAGTACGAATATTTGTAACGCATATAGATAATATTTAGATCCATGAAAGATGTACAATGAATAAATTACCTTGTATTGTACGTGAATTATCCGTGATATTAGTGGATAAGTTCACGAAGTCTTCCAATCCTCCGCTATCTTCTCCGCTATCTCCTCCACAATCCATCATCGTGTCCTGCACAAAGAATATAATACAAAGAAAAGGAAAAAGATTTATAATACGAAGAAAAAGAAAAATCTATTGTCTATAAATTATGTAATAAACGTCAAGCTTAAAGCTAAATAAAATAAAAATGTTATAACGGTAAAAATAAATAATTAAAATAAATATACGTCAGAATATAATAATTAATTGTAACAGACGCAAAATTTTATTTAAAAACTTTGAAAGGGCCTTCAAATTCGACGCAACTGTTAATTTAAAACAAGAATTTAATATATATTGTGAATTACTGCAATTCGGATCAGAATTATTGATGCCGTTATTTATATAACTTTTGTGCAACGCTGCAATGACATTAATGACACTCGAAGTAGTCTCCAAACCATCAATTTGCCACTAAATTTTGTAATTCACAAGGAATAAGCGCTGTTAGTGGCAATTTCTTCCATCGAGAAAAGCTTTCCCCGAAATAATTATCATCCATGATAATGCGATCGTGACGATTTCTCTCGTCGATGACAAGCTCCTTGATGTCAGAATTATTAATTATAAGTTGTAGATTTACAAAAGAGGGCTCAGAATACAAAATACCTTTCCTTTTCATACATATATTTTCCAATATATTTTAGAAATTAAATTTAAAAAGTAAATATTTTATATTTAGAGGGAGATATACATATATCACATTACCTCTAATGTGTCCATTATAAAACAGTATATTTATATATTATTAATATTGATGCTATCTTTTTTCTTTTCATTCCCCCTTTTTTCTCTTTTCTTTATATACTTAATATCCCATATTTTGATAAATGACAGATAACCTAAATAGCAAGCCGATATTGATTTTAACGTCAAAATGACAACAAATGATATTGGCTTGCTATCTGGAAATGATATAATATTTATAATCTTTATTACATTATGTTTTCATGTTAATTGATGCAATTGATCCACAATGATTTACTAATTCATTTCTAACTTCATCACAGCTCTACACATAATACGTACGTTCCAAGCAATTATTATAAATGGATTAACAGTAGAAAATCGTCAATGCTTTTACCTAGTTATGTTGGCTTTTAATACGTTATATTAATAGAACTCTTTATAATCATCCTTATAATTTTAAATTCATTATATTCTATTTTGGAATTTAGGTAAAAATATTATTAAAACAATGGATTTAAATTGTGTTATATATATTTATTATAGAATTATTTATGATTAAATATGACTTCATCAATTTTTATCTTTGTGATTATATTTAATTTTTTATTATGTTTAATTCAATTTATATTTTTGTAAAGCATACGTCATCAAAGAAAACTTCGTAAAGTTTAAACTAATTTCACTTAATTTTTAATGTATCTAACACATTAAATATAATTAATAATATTTTAACATCTTTTATTATTAGTTCGTGTTTGGCCGTTTCTCTCAATAGAATGTATATGTATTTTCAATAACGAATAGGTTATTATTATTTAGACTTTCACCTACGTTTTGCGCGGCAAGTACACATGAGAAAAATTGATAGTCCAATGACATTATTCTATCTTTTCTTAAAGATTTTACTACCAACTAACCAAAAAATTAAATTTACGAACGCATTTGCTTCTTTATAAAATTTTTCTTTTGAAAATTTATTATTTTCAAATTGCAACTCAAAAAGCTATAAGTCAGTTCCAATTGTAGTAAACTCTATTTTACAAGACGACACAATTATTGGCAATAAATAAAAGAAAAATAGACTAGTAATTGTATTGCATTCTATTGTATTTTGCATAAAAAGGTGTCTCTATTATTCATTCACCTCTTGGAAATATAGAGCGAGAAGAGAAGAGAGAGAAGAGAAAGAAGAGGTTTAAAATACAATTTAAAAGATACTGGAATTATACATAGAAGGGCTCATAAATGGGAGGAAAATTTTAGAAAAGTTTTTCTGTGATATATATGGATGGATGGATATATATCAATCTTGCCACTCGAACACACCAATGCGAATTCCCTTAGATCGGTGAAAGCGAGAACACGGAGAAAGTTCGCGAATGGGTTAAAATGATCATGTCGTCGGTTATGACGAGAACATAAGAGTGGCAATTGCACCGAAAAAGAATGAAAGAAACATAAACGGTGATCGCCAGTAAACATACTGATCAAATAACTGTCAACATAATGACGATTGATCGCGATTTTCACCTAAGTAGACCTTTAATACGTCACGCAAACTATAAGCTATAAGTTACGATAAGCTATGAAGTAAAATATGATAAAGTATAATATTGTATAACAAAGTAATTTTATAAAATAAATATAATTAATATTTTTTTATTTATAGAGAAGCTATTAAGACCTGTGTAAAGTTAGCCTCCCTAAAACTTTACAAAACATTAACTTTCTATAGCTCATTCGATTGCTCATTGTTTGCACATGTATGCACATTTCGAACCTTTCTCTAAACCTTGGTTATTAATAACTGTTTAATAAAAGATACGCAAATAAAAAATCGGTTGTTTCAAAATGTACAAACAAAAATTTATTGATTGAGATTATTTCGATTTGATTTTCTCCTAATAGTTAGGAGGGTTAGTGTGATGTTTTTTGAGTCTAAAATTGTTTTTTGAATAACTTTTTTATTGGAAGTGTGCAAACAAAAAATTGAAATGTACATACATGTGCAAACAATGAACGATCGAATGAGCTGTAGACAAATTTTTTGTAAAGTTGGGGGCCAACTTCATACAGGTACTATTAAAAGATCTATAAAGAATGGTGTTGCAGCACGTTTGCAATTTTAACGACAAATTTATAGCAATGTTGTTCATGCATAAATTATCGATTCATATAAATTAATGTGTGTTACATAAATTTTCACTTTTATTTATTCTAGCAGTGATTACAGAAACGACACTAAAAATATTAAGAAATGCGAGGTCACTTCCGATTTCGTTTTGCTTATCGCGTGCTAATTATCGTCATTACAGAAAACAGCCTTAATGAGTTGTGACCATAACCGGAATCGATTTATTCACAGTCTTTCGCAACTAATTACCTTGGTATGGAAATGTATTGAATTTAAACGAGCTTGATACATTCGATCGCGAGACTAATCTTCACCATAATATTCCTTTTCACTAAATTAGGAGCAAGTCCGATGTAGATCGACTATCACAAACGAGAGATTATTGTAAATTTCCTCCTTTAATACTTTCTACGCGGATTATCGAGAAAATAACGGACCCGAATCCATAAAAGATTAAAGTACAGCAAACTCGAAAGCTGTAAATAATATCTTGTCGTTGATATCTTTTCTACTTAAACTTCTACGAATAAGTCGATGCAATAAAACTCGCATGCATACTCATGTTCGACTCCTCGCATTCGCATTATTCTGTATAATCGAGGCGACCGAAATACAAAGTACGCTGTAATCAATACACGAAGGAGTTAAAATAGATTTTGGAATCACCTTCTTTATGAGTTTTCGTCTCATAAAGGTGAATGGACCGTTTCAAGTATCAGGAACAGTTCTGATGCAAGTTGCTAGATACAAGCTGAATTGTATTCACTCAATACTTGTACGCAAATCTCGCATGACTCAAAATTTATATTTTTGGCTGAATTATAGCTATGGAGCTGTCGTCATTACAGAGAGAAACGAGGGTAAGTATGTTTAAATACAATTGATACATGCAAATGAAAGCACGCGACGAAAGCTTTTCATAATACCTACATAATATTTGGGCTATCGATCGCAAGTAAAACGCGAGTTTATTTTAGTTTACGAATTGTAGACACGCCCGACTATCAGTAAAATAATCAATTATAATTATATCTATTTGATAATATTTCAACAAAAACGGATAGTTGTAAAATTGAACAAAAATACACAAGTCTAAGATGACATTTAACAATAAAAGTAAAACTATACATATATCCCGATCTATAAATTATTTATTTAACTTCACAATTTTTTGTCACCTATATATATTTTTCAGCCTTCATTGCTAAAATCTTCCAATATTTATTTGCTTTATATGTCATTTCTTTTAATTTCGAAATAATAAAGATAATGGGAAAAGGATTACCGCACTAGTATCAAAAATTAGATCCCTGTGAAATAAATTAATTCTTTTTATATATAATACATTAAACAAAAAAATATCATAAATACAAGGCTCAATAATGGATAGTTTTTGAGCTATAATGCATCAAAAATCCTCTGTAAGAGCACACAAGTTTTAGATCTTTAATACACCATAACTCAAAAATTCATTATTGAGCTTCATATAAATAACATCTTTTATTTTCCATATTACAAGCTATATTTTATGTAAAAACTCATTTCACCAAAACCCAATTTTTTATATAATTATTACATAGAACAGGGATTTTATTTTTACATGTTTAATATCTGTCCAAAGTATTAAAAAAGAACGAATCATCTGGGCAAATGTAAATCACAAGTCAGATGATCGATCCATATCATGTCGGATATACTCATTTTTCATTCGGGTAAAATATTAAGTGGAAATACAATTCGATTAGATAAACTGATAAATGTGAATTGATTTTCTTGTCCTTCCATGTTAAAGAAATTTTTATCTCGTTCAAGTTGTTCTCGTTCAAGTCGTTCTCGTTTAAGTTATCCAAAATAGCATGCAAATTTTGAAATAAGTAACGATAACTCGCAATTTATCTTTCTTTTGCAAGGTGCACTGAAGCAACTTTGTCTCGCGCAGATTACCAGCTCATCTAATTAATTTGCATCTTGACATAGTACGCGACACGCGGCAGAAATAAAAGATCGTAAACGAAGTTTACATGTTAGTGCAGATAAGGCAAGTGATCGGGAATGTGTGACTATTACCTGTAAAAAATTGTAACAAGTTGCACATCAAGTTACTAAAATATCCTCCAAGGATATCAAGATACGATAACACTACAGTGTGAAAATTAAAGCTTCGGAAAAAAAAACGGGATTAACCGAACTTCATTAATTCCCCGATCGAAGGTAGAAAGCAAGCGATTAATAATAATTAAAGAATCCTGAAAATCAAAGATATTTTAAAGAGCATTCAATCTCTCGAAGTTTTTTCGATTCCATTCAAAGTCATATTCTCGCAAAAGACGGCCAGAATTCTCTACAGTCTCGTCTTTATCAAGTTATTTCATGTATAAATAGAACGCAGGCAGAATGCATGAAGGTGTAAGTATAGCACATAGCAAAAGGACACGTTTGACTACTTCGATGCAGTCGTCTCTTTATTAGTTGCCAGGCAGACAGATGTAAGAACGTAAAACGCTATAGATAATACCACTGATATTCCAAATTCGAGAAACGCCGCGAAAAATGAGTCTTAAGAGAATATTAAAATTATGAGGATTATGAGGATTATAAGGATGGATTTTAAGGAATTTTTCGCGGAAAATTTAATATCGCGCCATATATTTCGAGATTTCAACAACGTAAATGAATCGCTTATTTTACAGAAAAGTCGAATACACACAATTCGTTGAAAGCAAGTTGAGTTAATCCTTGAATATTATGATGGATATTATAGACATTATAGTTAAAATGCAAATAATTTTGACAATTAATTATACTATAAGTACAATACTGTACATAATACTAATTACGGTTTTGTTTACCAAAGAACGGAAAAATATTTTCATAAAGCTGATTCGACAATTGACAACTTCCTTACTTCTTTTTTAATTTCTAATAATTCAGACAAAACAGTTTAAGACTTTAAGATACTAATTTTATTACTAGTAAAATATATATAAAAGTCTTCTTTTTATGAAAACAAATTTAATTTAACTTTCCATTCTCAAAGATTGAAAAAACTCTAAATTAAGTTAAACGAGATTCAACGAGAAATGTTGCGAACAAGAAGAAACATGAAAAAAGTTTGAAAGATAATCGAAGTTCTAGAGAATCATTGAAACGAATTCGAGATTTCTTCTCTTCGTGCAATATACAAATGTTGAAACTACGAAGAAACGGGACGAAGCACCAGGAGTGACTGCTACATTTTATGCAAAATCGCACTTCTCGCGGAGAATTTTTCTTTCTTTCGAAGTTTCGAAGAAGCACAGACATCGAGAATGCAGTTAACTGCAGAAAAGGGCGCATCCTTCGCGCAATAGGATTCAATTTGAAATTCTAATTCGCCCCAGAGTCGTCTCGATAGAATTTTAAGCGAGAAAACTCGCAGCGAGATGACTCGCGAGAAGATTGGAATCGAGAGATAAATAAGTAAGTAGATGCCAACCAAGAGGGAAGAGCTTAGAATCTAAAGCGGATCTAGGATTCGTAAACAGTAAATTACATTACATCCAATCGTATCGGGACAATAGACGTAATAATATAATAAAAGGCGAGTGTAAAAACGAAAGGAAAAAAAAACATCGCAGTAAAGATAGCAATTTTCGTATACAGGAATCATTGTATCTAATTCCATAGTCTCGAATGGAAAGGTAATAACGGATGCGCGTGTAAATCGTAAAATTCCTTTTATCGTTAATAACCTACACCCCGACGGGGTTGAGAAACGCCAAGTCAAGTGGGTGGGAAAATTAGGAAGAAAGGGGTGCCTCTGCCACAGTATAAGGCCCAGTTTCGCAACTGATGGTTAACTCGTAACTGAGGTTCAACTTATTCATTGTCTTTTTCCAATTTTAGAATTGGAAAAAGATGAGAAACAAGTTGAACCTCGGTTAAGAGTTAACCATGAGTTGTGAAACTGGACCTAAGAGCAGTAAGTACGGTTAAAAATAGTGGCGACCGTTCTGCACAATTCTACACAATTTTCAACATGGTGCACCAATCCAGTTTCCCTATTCCCTAAGATTATTCGCTCTTATTGGTGCTCACGCACAATTTTCAACATGACCGAGTGGAACATAAAGATCAAATGTGCCGACACAGAGTGTACTTACTGTTTTTACTTATACTGTGCCTCTGCAACTCTGGTGCTCCCCGCGTCGCATAAATCGAATATATCGCATAGATAGAATCGGAACTATTTACGTCGCGAATGGACGAGCGAGTTCGAAATCTTCGCTTTTTAATGGAGATTTAAATCACCGAATGCACGCGGAATTCACGCGTTTGTCGCCGCGCCTCCATATGGAGCTCGAATGTCACTCTAATAGATGGATGGGAAAAGCGATCGAGAGAAAGAACGCGATTATTCGAATCCATCGATCCTCGCGTTATATTGCGAGGAAAAAAAAGGGATTCGTTTCACAATCGCACCGAAAACGAACGAACGTGCCACGCGATGGAGAACGAATAAAAAACCGATTCGCCTGTTCGCAATCGATTTCGAGCAGGTGCACTTTGGCAGCCGAACGCGTCGCGCTACAGCCACGCGATGCATTCCACGGTGCGATCGTAAATATAGATGATTATCGGACGGTGAATTGGAATTTTTCCGAGAATACCGCTCCAACGAGAAATAGCAAAAATATATTACGAATAAACATTAAATTAACGCGATATGTTTAAATAGAAGCGAGGATATAAATTTCGAGATAAGTGTATATCGTAAAAATGATATAAAAGCGCTGTAATGTACATTATCGTGTTTGTTAATTGACACAAAAGTATGTCAATATTATCTAATTCGGTGTAATTAGATTAGTCAACGGACAGCAAAGATTTTGAGAAAAATTGTCTGTTTACTGATGAAATCCTCGTAACCAACGACATATATGGCGTTGCATTAGCAGATTTTAATACCTTAATCTATTTATTATAGTGTATATAGAAAAAACATTTTATGATTTTGAAATAAATCTTAATCTATTTAGATTGATATTCTAGAGCAGAATGATAAATTAAGATTTATTTCAAAATCACACAGAATTATTATTCTCTGTATATAACGTGATAAATAGTTCATAATTATACGAGAGAAACCTTTACAGAAACCTAATTTATTACTGAAAGGTACGTAATTAATTACTTATTTCAAATATTAAAACCTATATAAACAATAATATTTTTACTACGTAATAAATAATTAATTACTGTCTTTCAGTCAGTATTAAGTTGGCCAGTATTAGATTTCTGTAAGAGAAAGTGTTTGATATTTATGACTATAATTGCACGGTAAAATAATTATGGCTAGAAGATCATTTTATAGTTATTATCACTATGATGTTAGTAATATCTAATAATTATATTTGTAGTACTATATATTCTAAAACAAATATATAGTTGGCATAAAAAAAATCTGTATTATAGTCATTTTCATTAGCCAACTGTATATGTTCTTTGAAATATCTATAAATAGGTCCATATATAAATAATGGTTCTATATAATAATAATTATTATTGTTACAAAATTATAATGTCAGTAATATCTGAAAATTATATTTAATCATAATTATTTTACCATACAATTACAGTTACAAATAGCGGAATTTTTCTCTCATTGTAATCTATATTACATAGGATTTATTTCTATATAGAATAATAATTCCAAATACGAAACATTTTCTCTAGGCGAAAGATTTATTTCAAAATTACAGAATATCCTGTTGCCTATGTATAACGACAAATTGGAAATAATTTCTATTTGACGAAGATACCAAGAAGTATTATTATTCATGACATCTTTTCAAACTGCCATCATAAATTTTCGTGATTAATGTCCATTTCCACGAATATAGATTAAATTTAATTTCTGTTTAACTTATCCTTCATCTTTTTCTAATTCTTAGAACTAGAAAAAGATAAAGAGTTGGTTGAACTGAGATTAAAGTTAAACTACTCTCTAAATTCTTTAGAATGGAATCTGACTTTAAAAAGTGAAAATTAAGCCGGTCTTGAAAAAAAGTGGCTCAATTTTCAGACTTTAAGAGCGAGATTTCACTTTTCAGAGTGAAATTTATTCTAAAAGTTTTAGAGAGTATATTATTGAAAGAACCGGAACATAAATCTCCAATATGAAAACTCCAGTTCAAAAATCTACTATTTTCAAAATTAATTCTCAATCATGATTTATTCAAAAATGACAATCGCTTTAATGTTATTTCAGCGAGGATGACTCAATCGTGATTTCAATTCAATCGTGAGAATTCGTAATGAAAAAAACATCCGGTGTGCTTCACGACACTTGCCAACCAGTCTTTTCTTCGGAACGATTTAAATGCGCGGCGATATCATTTAGCCGCGGAGGTTTAAAGCGTTGAAGCGACACGGGAAATTTGTTCGTCAGTGCGAAAAAACATGCACGCACGGCATAATTAATGTAAAGATCCGCGCGAAAGCGAGCGACGCCGCGGCGGGCCGATTAATGTGTGTATCGGTTTGTTACGTACCTCCGACAGGGCGTCCTCCATCATATCGTTCGTGTCTCTCATGACTCCCGATGGAAACTAGCACCGACAACAATCACTCAACGCCTACGTTCTCCACCGCTCCTCCGCGGCTCTCCTTTTCGCTCTATCTATCTTCTTACTTTCCTCTCTCACTTCGTTCCTCTTGCTCCGTTTCCGACGCGTTACCGTCGTTATATACCGAATGCGCGCGCTTCTCTCTCTCTCTCCCTCCCCTCTCTCGCTCTCTCTCTCTCGCTCTCCTCCGAGAGTTTTCTCCTCGAGAGAACGCAAGTATCCGCGAGAGTATCGACTACGCGAGAACAAGAAGGCACGATGACAAGTGCTCGCGGCCGTTTACTCCAGCAACAGCGGCAGCAGCAGCAGCAGCACCGAGGAGGAATTCCGTGACGTCACGAGCAACACATTTCCTCCATCGCCAGCAGGCGGGCGGTCTCGCGCGTACGCCGCCGCTTGGGTTGCGTGCCGCTACTGCACGGCTTTTGACGGATCGATCGTATCGCGACGTGTCGCTCTCCTGGGACCGCTCGCGCCTCTCCCGCCGTCACCTCCCGCACCGGCGTCCTCGTCGTCGCCGTCGCCGTCGCCGCCGTCGTCGTCGTCGTCGCGGAGTACGGGCTGATGGCCGCGAATTACACGCGTGTACGCCGCTTCACCGACACGGCGCGCGACGCGCGACGTTACGCGCACACTTGACGAATCTCTCGCTCGGCCGTGTCGTGTAAGTGACGCGCGCTCCGGGTTGCCGGAGAGACTCCTGGGTACCGAGTCTTCTTGGTACCGCTCACCACGCGCTACTGCTCGTGCGAGCTCCGCGATCCATCGGTGTCCGCGACTTCGGAGACACTGGGAGACACTGGCCAGCTGCCGGCGTGTCTCACGCGCTGGCAGGTAATGCCGAGTACTGCAGGTCGAGACCCTCCTGCCTCCTGCCTGCCAGGCAGATCTGCCTCCATGACAGTCCCCGGCGCACGCTCACTCGTTTCTTTCTCTCTGTCTCTCGACCGTCGCCTCGGACGATCCTCTTCCTCCTTACTCGCGCTTTCTCCGTCTTACGAATGTTTCGAGTGTACGTCGATTCACCCGATTCTCTCGCACTTGTACGTTCACCGAACGCTCGAGTGGCGGAAACCGTAGGCTTCCTTTGGATAAGTTTTTTGCAATTTTAACATCTCGCGTCGCGCGATTGCCAAAGACTCAGGGGAAATCTTTTTATTGAGTTAATTTACTCAAAAGTACAATTTTTGCACTATATTACCGTTTAAAAGTTAGAAAGGTTTCTAAATTTAAAATAAAAAATTTTATCTAAAAGCTATATATATAT